>NW_028318204.1:0-300000 GCF_062004578.1 Staurois parvus
ACATGACCCCTGTGGGGGCAGGACAGGAAGAAGAGGAGGAGGTAGAGGAGGACATTTGTGCTCAGGAATTATTGAGTGAAATGGGTGGTTTTTCCACTCAGCGGACAGGAGTGGAGGAGCAGGAGCATCTGGTAGAGGAGGAGGAGGAGGAGACAGAGGACCCAGACGCACCGTGGCAGTATGCTGTGGAGATGGAGGCAGGGAGTCCCTCGCATTCCTTGGCACAAATGGCCCATAGCATGCTCGGTTGCTTGCGTAGCGACAGCCGAATAATAACCATCAGACAGAGGGATGACTTTTGGCTGTCCACCTTGTTGGACCCTCGCTACCGGTCCAAAATGGTGGCCTTTTTCACACCTGCTGAGAGGGAGGCCAAAATTACGTACTATAAAAACCACCTATGTAGTCAGTTGGTCTCTGCCTTTGTGCGCCAACGTCCATCCTCAGACACTGTGGGCCCTGTGCGCTCGCGTTCCGCTGGCATGGCAGCAGGGGAGGGGTGGGGTGGTAGGAGCAGTGGCAGCTCCACCAGCAGCGGCTGCCTCAGTCTGCAGTCGATGATGAGTAGCTTTCTTCACCAGCGCAGTGAGGAAACTACTAACCAGCCGCAGCAGCAGCAGCAGCATCAGGTGGACCTGGAGCAGGAGCTCAAACAACAGGCTTGGGCCTACTTGGACAGCACCCTGCCAACCGAGGTAGACAATCCCCTTGACTACTGGGCAACGAAACTTGACCTTTGGCCCCAACTAGCTGAATTTGCCCTTGAAAGGCTGTCATGCCCGGCCAGTAGCGTGGCATCGGAGCGCGTGTTTAGTGCGGCAGGAGGTATTGTAACTCCGCGGAGGACACGACTGTCCACCCAAAGTGTGGAGAGACTCACGTTTGTGAAAATGAATCAGGCGTGGATTAGTCTGGATTTCAAACCACCAGTTCCTGACACAACTGACTAAATCCGCCATGAATCATGCCTCAAACATGTGCCACTTTCAGGTCTCCTCACACTGCTGGTGTGTTTAATTTTTTGACATAGGGTGCTGGCAGATTACGGGCCTCCTATAGCTGCTGCCAGGCCCCTAATCTGCCATAGGCCCCTATATACCGCCTCCTCATGCTGCTGCTAGGTCCAGAGTCTCTCATGGGTCCCTGTACGGCCTCCCATTGCTGCTGTCTCCATCGCCACACTCTGCTGCCATGTGCCACTTTCAGGTCTCTTCACACTGCTGGTGTGTTTAATTTTTTGACATAGGGTGCAGGCAGATTACGGGCCTCACATAGCTGCTGCCAGGCCCCTAATCTGCCATGGGCCCCTATATACCGCCTCCTCATGCTGCTGCCAAGTCCAGAGTCTCTCATGGGTCCCTGTACGGCCTCCCATTGCTGCTGTCTCCATCGCCACACTCTGCTGCCATGTGCCACTTTCAGGTCTCTTCACACTGCTGGTGTGTTTAATTTTTTGACATAGGGTGCAGGCAGATTACGGGCCTCACATAGCTGCTGCCAGGCCCCTAATCTGCCATGGGCCCCTATATACCGCCTCCTCATGCTGCTGCCAAGTCTAGAGTCTCTCATGGGTCCCTGTACGGCCTCCCATTGCTGCTGTCTCCATCGCCACACTCTGCTGCCATGTGCCACTTTCAGGTCTCTTCACACTGCTGGTGTGTTTAATTTTTTGACATAGGGTGCAGGCAGATTACGGGCCTCACATAGCTGCTGCCAGGCCCCTAATCTGCCATGGGCCCCTATATACCGCCTCCTCATGCTGCTGCCAAGTCCAGAGTCTCTCATGGGTCCCTGTACGGCCTCCCATTGCTGCTGTCTCCATCGCCACACTCTGCTGCCATGTGCCACTTTCAGGTCTCTTCACACTGCTGGTGTGTTTAATTTTTTGACATAGGGTGCAGGCAGATTACGGGCCTCACATAGCTGCTGCCAGGCCCCTAATCTGCCATGGGCCCCTATATACCGCCTCCTCATGCTGCTGCCAAGTCTAGAGTCTCTCATGGGTCCCTGTACGGCCTCCCATTGCTGCTGTCTCCATCGCCACACTCTGCTGCCATGTGCCACTTTCAGGTCTCTTCACACTGCTGGTGTGTTTAATTTTTTGACATAGGGTGCAGGCAGATTACGGGCCTCACATAGCTGCTGCCAGGCCCCTAATCTGCCATGGGCCCCTATATACCGCCTCCTCATGCTGCTGCCAAGTCCAGAGTCTCTCATGGGTCCCTGTACGGCCTCCCATTGCTGCTGTCTCCATCGCCACACTCTGCTGCCATGTGCCACTTTCAGGTCTCTTCACACTGCTGGTGTGTTTAATTTTTTGACATAGGGTGCAGGCAGATTACGGGCCTCACATAGCTGCTGCCAGGCCCCTAATCTGCCATGGGCCCCTATATACCGCCTCCTCATGCTGCTGCCAAGTCTAGAGTCTCTCATGGGTCCCTGTACGGCCTCCCATTGCTGCTGTCTCCATCGCCACACTCTGCTGCCATGTGCCACTTTCAGGTCTCTTCACACTGCTGGTGTGTTTAATTTTTTGACATAGGGTGCAGGCAGATTACGGGCCTCACATAGCTGCTGCCAGGCCCCTAATCTGCCATGGGCCCCTATATACCGCCTCCTCATGCTGCTGCCAAGTCTAGAGTCTCTCATGGGTCCCTGTACGGCCTCCCATTGCTGCTGTCTCCATCGCCACACTCTGCTGCCATGTGCCACTTTCAGGTCTCTTCACACTGCTGGTGTGTTTAATTTTTTGACATAGGGTGCAGGCAGATTACGGGCCTCACATAGCTGCTGCCAGGCCCCTAATCTGCCATGGGCCCCTATATACCGCCTCCTCATGCTGCTGCCAAGTCCAGAGTCTCTCATGGGTCCCTGTACGGCCTCCCATTGCTGCTGTCTCCATCGCCACACTCTGCTGCCATGTGCCACTTTCAGGTCTCTTCACACTGCTGGTGTGTTTAATTTTTTGACATAGGGTGCAGGCAGATTACGGGCCTCACATAGCTGCTGCCAGGCCCCTAATCTGCCATGGGCCCCTATATACCGCCTCCTCATGCTGCTGCCAAGTCTAGAGTCTCTCATGGGTCCCTGTACGGCCTCCCATTGCTGCTGTCTCCATCGCCACACTCTGCTGCCATGTGCCACTTTCAGGTCTCTTCACACTGCTGGTGTGTTTAATTTTTTGACATAGGGTGCAGGCAGATTACGGGCCTCACATAGCTGCTGCCAGGCCCCTAATCTGCCATGGGCCCCTATATACCGCCTCCTCATGCTGCTGCCAAGTCTAGAGTCTCTCATGGGTCCCTGTACGGCCTCCCATTGCTGCTGTCTCCATCGCCACACTCTGCTGCCATGTGCCACTTTCAGGTCTCTTCACACTGCTGGTGTGTTTAATTTTTTGACATAGGGTGCAGGCAGATTACGGGCCTCACATAGCTGCTGCCAGGCCCCTAATCTGCCATGGGCCCCTATATACCGCCTCCTCATGCTGCTGCCAAGTCCAGAGTCTCTCATGGGTCCCTGTACGGCCTCCCATTGCTGCTGTCTCCATCGCCACACTCTGCTGCCATGTGCCACTTTCAGGTCTCTTCACACTGCTGGTGTGTTTAATTTTTTGACATAGGGTGCAGGCAGATTACGGGCCTCACATAGCTGCTGCCAGGCCCCTAATCTGCCATGGGCCCCTATATACCGCCTCCTCATGCTGCTGCCAAGTCCAGAGTCTCTCATGGGTCCCTGTACGGCCTCCCATTGCTGCTGTCTCCATCGCCACACTCTGCTGCCATGTGCCACTTTCAGGTCTCTTCACACTGCTGGTGTGTTTAATTTTTTGACATAGGGTGCAGGCAGATTACGGGCCTCACATAGCTGCTGCCAGGCCCCTAATCTGCCATGGGCCCCTATATACCGCCTCCTCATGCTGCTGCCAAGTCCAGAGTCTCTCATGGGTCCCTGTACGGCCTCCCATTGCTGCTGTCTCCATCGCCACACTCTGCTGCCATGTGCCACTTTCAGGTCTCTTCACACTGCTGGTGTGTTTAATTTTTTGACATAGGGTGCAGGCAGATTACGGGCCTCACATAGCTGCTGCCAGGCCCCTAATCTGCCATGGGCCCCTATATACCGCCTCCTCATGCTGCTGCCAAGTCCAGAGTCTCTCATGGGTCCCTGTACGGCCTCCCATTGCTGCTGTCTCCATCGCCACACTCTGCTGCCATGTGCCACTTTCAGGTCTCTTCACACTGCTGGTGTGTTTAATTTTTTGACATAGGGTGCAGGCAGATTACGGGCCTCACATAGCTGCTGCCAGGCCCCTAATCTGCCATGGGCCCCTATATACCGCCTCCTCATGCTGCTGCCAAGTCTAGAGTCTCTCATGGGTCCCTGTACGGCCTCCCATTGCTGCTGTCTCCATCGCCACACTCTGCTGCCATGTGCCACTTTCAGGTCTCTTCACACTGCTGGTGTGTTTAATTTTTTGACATAGGGTGCAGGCAGATTACGGGCCTCACATAGCTGCTGCCAGGCCCCTAATCTGCCATGGGCCCCTATATACCGCCTCCTCATGCTGCTGCCAAGTCTAGAGTCTCTCATGGGTCCCTGTACGGCCTCCCATTGCTGCTGTCTCCATCGCCACACTCTGCTGCCATGTGCCACTTTCAGGTCTCTTCACACTGCTGGTGTGTTTAATTTTTTGACATAGGGTGCAGGCAGATTACGGGCCTCACATAGCTGCTGCCAGGCCCCTAATCTGCCATGGGCCCCTATATACCGCCTCCTCATGCTGCTGCCAAGTCTAGAGTCTCTCATGGGTCCCTGTACGGCCTCCCATTGCTGCTGTCTCCATCGCCACACTCTGCTGCCATGTGCCACTTTCAGGTCTCTTCACACTGCTGGTGTGTTTAATTTTTTGACATAGGGTGCAGGCAGATTACGGGCCTCACATAGCTGCTGCCAGGCCCCTAATCTGCCATGGGCCCCTATATACCGCCTCCTCATGCTGCTGCCAAGTCCAGAGTCTCTCATGGGTCCCTGTACGGCCTCCCATTGCTGCTGTCTCCATCGCCACACTCTGCTGCCATGTGCCACTTTCAGGTCTCTTCACACTGCTGGTGTGTTTAATTTTTTGACATAGGGTGCAGGCAGATTACGGGCCTCACATAGCTGCTGCCAGGCCCCTAATCTGCCATGGGCCCCTATATACCGCCTCCTCATGCTGCTGCCAAGTCTAGAGTCTCTCATGGGTCCCTGTACGGCCTCCCATTGCTGCTGTCTCCATCGCCACACTCTGCTGCCATGTGCCACTTTCAGGTCTCTTCACACTGCTGGTGTGTTTAATTTTTTGACATAGGGTGCAGGCAGATTACGGGCCTCACATAGCTGCTGCCAGGCCCCTAATCTGCCATGGGCCCCTATATACCGCCTCCTCATGCTGCTGCCAAGTCCAGAGTCTCTCATGGGTCCCTGTACGGCCTCCCATTGCTGCTGTCTCCATCGCCACACTCTGCTGCCATGTGCCACTTTCAGGTCTCTTCACACTGCTGGTGTGTTTAATTTTTTGACATAGGGTGCAGGCAGATTACGGGCCTCACATAGCTGCTGCCAGGCCCCTAATCTGCCATGGGCCCCTATATACCGCCTCCTCATGCTGCTGCCAAGTCTAGAGTCTCTCATGGGTCCCTGTACGGCCTCCCATTGCTGCTGTCTCCATCGCCACACTCTGCTGCCATGTGCCACTTTCAGGTCTCTTCACACTGCTGGTGTGTTTAATTTTTTGACATAGGGTGCAGGCAGATTACGGGCCTCACATAGCTGCTGCCAGGCCCCTAATCTGCCATGGGCCCCTATATACCGCCTCCTCATGCTGCTGCCAAGTCCAGAGTCTCTCATGGGTCCCTGTACGGCCTCCCATTGCTGCTGTCTCCATCGCCACACTCTGCTGCCATGTGCCACTTTCAGGTCTCTTCACACTGCTGGTGTGTTTAATTTTTTGACATAGGGTGCAGGCAGATTACGGGCCTCACATAGCTGCTGCCAGGCCCCTAATCTGCCATGGGCCCCTATATACCGCCTCCTCATGCTGCTGCCAAGTCTAGAGTCTCTCATGGGTCCCTGTACGGCCTCCCATTGCTGCTGTCTCCATCGCCACACTCTGCTGCCATGTGCCACTTTCAGGTCTCTTCACACTGCTGGTGTGTTTAATTTTTTGACATAGGGTGCAGGCAGATTACGGGCCTCACATAGCTGCTGCCAGGCCCCTAATCTGCCATGGGCCCCTATATACCGCCTCCTCATGCTGCTGCCAAGTCCAGAGTCTCTCATGGGTCCCTGTACGGCCTCCCATTGCTGCTGTCTCCATCGCCACACTCTGCTGCCATGTGCCACTTTCAGGTCTCTTCACACTGCTGGTGTGTTTAATTTTTTGACATAGGGTGCAGGCAGATTACGGGCCTCACATAGCTGCTGCCAGGCCCCTAATCTGCCATGGGCCCCTATATACCGCCTCCTCATGCTGCTGCCAAGTCTAGAGTCTCTCATGGGTCCCTGTACGGCCTCCCATTGCTGCTGTCTCCATCGCCACACTCTGCTGCCATGTGCCACTTTCAGGTCTCTTCACACTGCTGGTGTGTTTAATTTTTTGACATAGGGTGCAGGCAGATTACGGGCCTCACATAGCTGCTGCCAGGCCCCTAATCTGCCATGGGCCCCTATATACCGCCTCCTCATGCTGCTGCCAAGTCCAGAGTCTCTCATGGGTCCCTGTACGGCCTCCCATTGCTGCTGTCTCCATCGCCACACTCTGCTGCCATGTGCCACTTTCAGGTCTCTTCACACTGCTGGTGTGTTTAATTTTTTGACATAGGGTGCAGGCAGATTACGGGCCTCACATAGCTGCTGCCAGGCCCCTAATCTGCCATGGGCCCCTATATACCGCCTCCTCATGCTGCTGCCAAGTCTAGAGTCTCTCATGGGTCCCTGTACGGCCTCCCATTGCTGCTGTCTCCATCGCCACACTCTGCTGCCATGTGCCACTTTCAGGTCTTTTCACACTGCTGGTGTGTTTAATTTTTTGACATAGGGTGCAGGCAGATTACGGGCCTCACATAGCTGCTGCCAGGCCCCTAATCTGCCATGGGCCCCTATATACCGCCTCCTCATGCTGCTGCCAAGTCCAGAGTCTCTCATGGGTCCCTGTACGGCCTCCCATTGCTGCTGTCTCCATCGCCACACTCTGCTGCCATGTGCCACTTTCAGGTCTCTTCACACTGCTGGTGTGTTTAATTTTTTGACATAGGGTGCAGGCAGATTACGGGCCTCACATAGCTGCTGCCAGGCCCCTAATCTGCCATGGGCCCCTATATACCGCCTCCTCATGCTGCTGCCAAGTCCAGAGTCTCTCATGGGTCCCTGTACGGCCTCCCATTGCTGCTGTCTCCATCGCCACACTCTGCTGCCATGTGCCACTTTCAGGTCTCTTCACACTGCTGGTGTGTTTAATTTTTTGACATAGGGTGCAGGCAGATTACGGGCCTCACATAGCTGCTGCCAGGCCCCTAATCTGCCATGGGCCCCTATATACCGCCTCCTCATGCTGCTGCCAAGTCTAGAGTCTCTCATGGGTCCCTGTACGGCCTCCCATTGCTGCTGTCTCCATCGCCACACTCTGCTGCCATGTGCCACTTTCAGGTCTCTTCACACTGCTGGTGTGTTTAATTTTTTGACATAGGGTGCAGGCAGATTACGGGCCTCACATAGCTGCTGCCAGGCCCCTAATCTGCCATGGGCCCCTATATACCGCCTCCTCATGCTGCTGCCAAGTCCAGAGTCTCTCATGGGTCCCTGTACGGCCTCCCATTGCTGCTGTCTCCATCGCCACACTCTGCTGCCATGTGCCACTTTCAGGTCTCTTCACACTGCTGGTGTGTTTAATTTTTTGACATAGGGTGCAGGCAGATTACGGGCCTCACATAGCTGCTGCCAGGCCCCTAATCTGCCATGGGCCCCTATATACCGCCTCCTCATGCTGCTGCCAAGTCTAGAGTCTCTCATGGGTCCCTGTACGGCCTCCCATTGCTGCTGTCTCCATCGCCACACTCTGCTGCCATGTGCCACTTTCAGGTCTCTTCACACTGCTGGTGTGTTTAATTTTTTGACATAGGGTGCAGGCAGATTACGGGCCTCACATAGCTGCTGCCAGGCCCCTAATCTGCCATGGGCCCCTATATACCGCCTCCTCATGCTGCTGCCAAGTCCAGAGTCTCTCATGGGTCCCTGTACGGCCTCCCATTGCTGCTGTCTCCATCGCCACACTGCTGCCATGTGCCACTTTCAGGTCTCTTCACACTGCTGGTGTGTTTAATTTTTTGACATAGGGTGCTGGCAGATTACGGGCCTCCCATTGCTGCTGCCAGACATGTAATCTGCCATGGGCCCCCGTACCGACTCGTCATGCTGTGACGTTGCAACAAGGTGTAATTCAACCCTACATATGTTAGACCGCCTTTACGAACAGCTAAAGGCCATCACAGATTTCCTGATGTTAAAAGCGGATAAAGGTACTCCCTGTGTAACTTAGATGTCAGCCATTGTCAGCTCATGTGTGACACCTGCGCTTGCTCAGGCCCTTTGAGGAGGCCACGCTATTCGTGAGTCGGCAGGACTATGGGATGAATGAGGTCAAATCGGCCATGGGCCCCCGTACCGCCTGTTCACGCTGATGCTGGTCCCACAGTGTGACCTGGGTCCCTGTACGGCCTCCCATTGCTTCCACTCTGCCATGTACCTCTTTGAAATCTCCTCACACTCCTGCGGTTGTCCATTTTGTCATAGGTTGCTGGCAGATTAGCGGCCTTCCATAGGTGCCGCCAGGCCCCATATCGACCATGGGCCCCCGTACCTCCTGGTCACGCTGCTGCTGAGCCCACAGTGTGACCTGGGTCCCTGTACGGCCTCCCATTGCTTCCACTCTGCCATGTGCCACTTTGAAATCTCCTCACACTCCTGCGGTTGTCCATTTTGTCATAGGTTGCTGGCAGATTACAGGCCTTCCATAGGTGCCACCAAGCCCCATATCGGCCATGGGCCCCCGTACCGCCTGGTCACGCTGCTGCTGGGCCCACAGTGTGACCTGGGTCCCTGTACCGCCTCCCATTGCTCCCACTCTGCCATGTGCCACTTTCAGGTCTCCTCACGCTCCTGCTGGTTTCCATTTTGTCATAGGTTGCTGTATGGCCTCCCATTGCTGCTGCCTCCACCGCCACACTGTGGCTCCAAACACTGGTTTTGGCCCCGTGACTGGCCAAAGGAGTGAAGTGTGCAGTGATTCTAAGATCGACGGCACTCATCTGCATGTCATACTGACAGACAGTATTATTTCTCTTCCCCAGCAGACTCCAAGGGCATTTAAATTAAAGGTACAGTGTTCTGCACTAATATTAAGTCTCTCTGAAGCCTAGAAACACCCTTTTTTAAGTTAAATTCACAGCGAATTTATTCGACTCGAATCGAATATTGTCCACGAATTCGCCGAATCAGTCGAATCGAATTTTTCATTTCTTCGCTCATCTCTAATAATGATCAAAGAAATCACCCAAATGACCATGATCAAAAGGAATGTTTGGTACAGTTGGTACAGACACACAAGGTGACACACACAGGTTAAAATGGCAATTAAAGGTTAATTTTGCACGTCTGCAGCTTTTTAAATTGCAGTTAGTTTTTGTGTATAAATAATCAATTAGTCTGTTAGCTCTCATGTGGATGCACTGAGCAGGCTAGATACTGAGCCATGGGGAGCAGCAAAGAACTGTCAAAAGACTTGCGTAACAATGTAATGTAACTCTAAAAATATAAAAGGATATAAAAAGATATACAGTACAAAGCTTTCGAATATGCCAGTCAGTAATGTTTAATCACTTGTTAAGAAGTGAAACATTCAGAAATCTCTTGATACCAAGCCAAGGTCAGGTGGACCAAGAAAGACTGCAGCCACAACTGCCAGAAGAATTGTTTGGGATACAAAGAAAAACCCATAGGAAATATACAGGCTGCTCTGAAAAAAGACGGTGTGGTTGTATCAAGGAGCACAATATGACGATACTTGGACAAAAATGAGCTGCATGGTCAAGTTAACATAAAGAAGCCCCAATGCCATAGAAATCCTAGTTACAATATGCCAGACAACACACTGACACACCTCACAGCTTCTGACACACTGTCATCTGGAGTGACAAGACCAAAATAGAGCTTTATAGTCACAAACATATGCACTATGTTTGGAGAGGGGTCAATAAGGCCTAAAGCGACAAGAATCCCATCCCCTTTGTGGAGCATGGTGGTGGCTCACTGATGTTTTTGGGTTGTGTGAGCTTGTGAAAATTTATGGCAAGATGAATGTGGCATATTATCAGAAATTACTGGCAGACAATGCACAAAAGCTGTACATGGGACGCTCTTGGACTTTCCAGCACGACAATGACCCTAAGGACAAGGCCATGTTGGCCATCCAGTAATTACAGCAGAAAAAGGTGAAGGTTTTGAAGTGGCTCTCACAGTTTCCTGACCTTAATATGTTCGAGCAACTCTGGGGAGATCTCAAATGTGCAGTTCATGCAAGATGACCAAAGACTTTAAATGACCTGGAGGCATTTTGCCAAGATGAATGGGCATCTATACCACCTGCAAGAATCAGACAACTAATACAAAAGACTGCCCACTGTCATTGATTCTAAAAGGGCAATACACAGAATTAAGAACTAAGAATGTGCAGACCAGGGGCCATTTCATTTGTTTGCCATGTTTTGTTTTATGATTGTGCCATTCTGTTATGACCTACAGCTGAAAATTAATCCCAAAAGAAATAAAAGAAATGTGTTTTGCCTGCTCACTCATGTTTTCTTTAAAAATGGTACTGAATATTACCAATTCTCTAAGGGTATGCAAACTTTTGAGCACAACTGCATATATAATATGTTTGTATAAGTGTATAACACATCTCATGAGTTTTGTTTGCAGAGAACATATATGGTTAATTCATTGATCATGTGTAACTTACGCTAATTTAACATTTATGGATAAAATCTGCCTGCTCTCTCCCTCTGAAATAGCAACCTATCCAAATAGGCTTAAAAGCTGTTGTGCAATTATGTAAAATTTTTCTTTCAGATGCACTCTGCCTGTTCTCTCTCTCAGAAATTGCAGCCTGTCCAAAAAAGGCCTTAAAAGTGTGCTTGAAATTGGTACAATTGTTCTATTTTCAAATTAAAATACAAAGACCATTTTTTTATTTACAGATGAAATTTTCTTGCTATATTCTTCAGAAATTGCAGTTTGTCCACAAAAAGCTTAAGACTTAAGGCTTTGGTTCAAATCTGAACTGAAAATCAGTAAAAACATTTTCTGTTTTCAAATTAAAATAAAAAGACAGTTTTTCCACATGTAATCTGCTTGCTCTCTTCCTCAAAAATTGTTGCTTATCCAAACAGGCTTAACAGCTATGCTGCAAATCTGTAAAACTTTTCCAGTTTCTAGGTACAATATGCTTGTTAAAACCCTTGAAAATGCAGCCTGTCCACAAAGACTTAATAGCTGTGATGCCAATGTGTGACATTTTTTGGTCTTCAGTCCAGATGCAATGTGCTTGCTCTCTCCCTCAGTAATTCTGACCTAACAAATAAAGGCTTAAAGTAGTAGTAAAGTCTCATTTCTATTTTTACCTACAGGTAAGCTTATAATAAAGCTTACCTGTAGGTAAAATTAATATCTCCTAAATGTGCACCGTTTAGGAGATATTTTACAGATCAGCAGCCGGTGACATACCCGTGCCGATCCTTCACAGGCGTGTGCCGTGGCCGAAACTCCCATGCGCATGCGAGGAAGTGACGTCATCGGCAGCTCAGCCATTGATGCAGCTGCAGCCCAGAAAGAAGATCGGGTGAAGATGGAAGCCCTGTCAGTGGAGACAGCGCACTGCTGGAAAGCTTTGTTTTAAGGTAAGTTTCACATAATGTGAAATGTAATGTATACTATCATATTATGATATTACCTTTCAGGGGGAAACTTTTTTTTTTCGAATAAGTTTACTACTGCTTCAAGGGATGTGTTGCAAATCTATACAATTGTCCTATTTTCAATAAAAAGTAAAAGCCACTCATTTTAATTAGAAGATGTAATATGTCTGCTTGGCCCCTTAGAACATGAAGCCTGTCCAAAAAGGGTTATTAGCTTCAGTCTTCATGCTTCAGTCCTCAAAAAAAAGATACAATTTGTTTTTGTATTTCCAAATGTGATGTGCTTGCTTTCTCCCTCAGTAATTGCAACCTAACAAATTAAGGCTTAGAATAGGTGCTGTAAATATGTGGATTTTTTTTGTTTTAATATAAAAACAAAAAGACACCCATTTTCGTGTTCCAGATGCAGTATGCCTGATCGATCCCTCAGAAATTGCGGCCTATCCACAAAAACCTTAATAGCTGTGGTGCAAATATTTTAACTTTTTCCACCTTTCATCTCTGATGTACTTTATTATGAAAATAAATCTGCCTACTTTCTTTGAAAGAGTGGACTATCAAAAAGATTTTACAACCTGCAAATATGTACACTTGTGTAATCTTCAGTCTCAGAAAAAAACATTTGTAATCTGCATACTCTTACCCTCTTACATTGTATGTTGGAAAAAAGCAGTACTGTTTAACAAATCAGTTTTTTTGTCTGCCTTTTGGACAGTTTTATCTGTCATTCTTCCATTGCAGCTTAGTAAGATTTATTATTTGTTGTGCAGCATGTGCTTGCAATATTTCTGGCTGTTGACTGTGGCATAATAAATTTACCTGTTTTTTCCACAATAACGTATGCCTCACCTCTCCCTCCAACATGTTTACATTATGTACAACCATTTAATACAATATTTCTGGATGCTGTTTTTGAAATAACACACTACAATTGTTATTTCTTGATAGAAAATGACCCATCTCTGCAACTTGCATTGCTTCCCAGTGCCCATTTAAGCTGCTTACATACTCTTCGGCCACTGTGCTGTATGTTTGACAGTTATGTTCACAATATGGAACTTTTTTTTTTTTTAAATTAGGCATAACAACTGCCTGATCTCTGGAATTTGTGTTTGTGGTTTCGAGGTGTTTAGGTGTGTTGACATTTATTAAACTTTGTACACAATAGAATGTGGTAATGAAAATTAGTTCAATTTATTGTGTCTGTGGCTTTGATTGCTGACCTATTGCTGTTATATAAACAATTACTTATCTTTGCAAAAGGTACTCATTAAACACTTTGTTGAGTGGACATCAATCATATTGGTTTGCTTATTCTGTATGTAAGTAAAGGAATACTGTATAAGTAAGCAAAATATTACACATGCAATTTATGTGATGCCAAAATGTGGTGTTGCTGATGCTGTCCAAGAGAATTGTACTTGTCTGTCTTGTATTACACATGCAATTTATGTGATGCCAAAATGTGGTGTTGCTGATGCTGTCCAAGAGAATTGTACTTGTCTGTAAAAATATGTATAGCTTTGAGACATCCGCCAATCACATTATTTATTTGGATTTTTTGTATTTTCAATGTTGTTCTTTAACTGCTTGCAGTCCAGCCACTGTAGAAAAATGGCCACAAGGTGGCACCACTGGGCAAAGTCACGTTTTAAAATGTCACTTTGCAAAACAGGTAGGGGGCGCGGGCGAGGCGTGCGCCCGCCCTACCCGTCCTGCCGATCGCGGCAGTGGGAGTCAATCACCGAGTCCCAGCCGGTCATTGCCCGCCGGATCCCGGCGATTGCCGGCAAACAGTGACACAGAGCACAGCTGCCTTGTTTACAAAGCAGCTCTGCTCCCTGTCAGTTCCAAGTACACTGATCTTGAGAGAGGAGTTTATCTCTGGGGATCAGCGTGTTCCTGTGAAGTACACACCCTCCGCCCACTAGTAAAACACTCCCCTCACACAGTTAACCCCTTGATTGCCTAAAAAAGTTAACCCCTTCCTCTCCAGTGCCATTAGTACAGTGTCAGTGTTTTTTTGCACTGATCACTGTATTGGTGTCACTGGGGATGTCAGTGACCCCAAGTCAGTTCCCCCCCAGTGTCAAAATGTCCACCACAGTCCCTCAGTCCCGCCATAAGTCACTGATCACTGTCATAAATCGCTGATCACCGCCATAAGTCGCTGATCGCCGCCATTATTAGTATAAAAAAAAATCCCAGTATCTTTCCCGCCATTTGTAGACACTATAACTTTCACGTAAACCAATTAATTTACACGTATTGGGATTTTTTTTAGCAAAGACATGTCGCAGAATACATTTTGGCTGAAATTTATGACGAAATTTGATTTTTAAATTTTTTACTGGACATGTTTTATAGCAAAAAGTCCAAAATATTGTTTTTTTCTCAAAATTGTCAGCCTTTTTTTTTTTATATCACAAAAAATAAAAAATGCACAGGCAATCAAATATCACCGAAAGAAAGCTCAATTTGTGGGAAAAAAAGGCCCTAAATTTAATTTGGGTGCAGTGTTGCATGACCGCGCATTTGTTAGTTAAAGTAATGCAGGTTCCTGACCGCCCTATAGCAGAAATACTGCTACAGGGCGGCATGGGTGTGCACACATATATACTGTGTATATATATATATATATATATATATATATATATACACATGATTTGCGCTCCCGTGGTTTTCACGCCCCTCCCAGATACCGTCAGATTGCCCGTCAGTACACCAGTCATCACATTTAACCCCTTGATTGCCAGGAGCACGCTCATGCACAATAAACCTCCATTGCTAGTATAGTGTCTGAACGGATCAATATCTTTGATCAGATCAGCACTATACCACATTAGTATAGCGTCCCCAAAAACGCAGCGTTAGCGGGATCAGCCCCGACACCTGCCAACACCTGCCTTTAGCCCCTACTCTTACCCCCCCTCCTCTCCCAGCAAGTGCAGTGTCAGTAGGTCACTGTCACTTGATACATTGCACACAAAACCGCAGTGTTGGCAGAATCAGGCCTGATCTCTGTTAGCACTTGTCAGTAAAGTTTGATGACTCTCATATGCAGCAGAGTGCCAGTACTAGTGCCACGCTACCTTCTGTTGAACTGGTGAGTACTAGTGGCCTAGTATATCCTGGTCTTTCACATACCTCTTGGATTGTAAGCTCCCAAGATCAGGGAACCCCTAACCCACTTGTATTGAACTGTATTGTTGCTGTATTGTCTCCCGTTATACTGTAAAGCGCTGAGCGAATTGTTGGCGCCAAATAAATCCTGTATAATAATAATACCAGCACTGCAGTATGACTTGGTGATGTGATGAGTCCCATAAGTCCAGTACAAGCCGGTGCGGTGGCAAGCACAAGTTTTGTCCAGCAGCCACCAAGAATTCGCACACAGGCCCACTGAGCTCCTAGTATCCTTCCGCATGTGCTTGCAAATCTCAATTGATAGCCCACAAATTCTGCAGCACCCGTACTTCCCCCATTCACTGCCCAACTCGGAATTCAGGTGGAAATAGCAAATTTAACTACTTCCCTTGATTTTTGGAGTTGATTTTCACGGAATATCTGTATGCGTTGATTGTGGATCAAAGCAATTTATATGCACAACAATTTATCGCCGCCAACCCAAATTCAAACCTTTCCAGACCAGTTGCATGGAAACTCATTACGGTTTCCGAATTTACATTTTTTTGGGCCTAACCCTCAACATGGGCATTACTAAAATAAATGAATTGTGGTTGTATTGGTCCGCAGACTAAATTCATCATATGCCCATGTTCTCTGCTGCCATGGCCAGGCATAGATATGAGAGTATAATGTGTTTTATGAATTTCAACGACAATACACTCTGTCATCCTCGGGGTGACCCTGAATTTGATTGGCTCCACAAAATTCAGCCCCCCGCAAATCACCTTAACCAAAAATTTGTAGATGTCTATACTCCCCAGTAAAACATCTGCGTTGATGAGTCCCTGATTAATTTTTCTGGCCACCTTGCATTCAAACAACTTCTCCCCAGCAAGCGTGCCAGATATGGGGTCAAGATGTAGAAGACCTGTGAGAGGACAACAAGCTATACTTATAAGTTTCGGATTTACGAGGGAAAAGATAGTCACTTGGAGCCCCCCGGATGCCCAGACTACAAGGGGAGCAGTGGCAAGATAGTTTGGGACTTGGTGTCATCCTTTTTCCATATGGGGTACCACTTTTACGTGGACAATTTTTATTCAAGTGTGCCACTATTTAGACATTTGTACAATCTTGGAACTGGCGCATGTGGCAAAGTGTGATCTAATGTGTGCCCACCATTAGAAGTGGGTGGATGCAGGGAGGAATATTTTAATGGTAGGCATACCACACACTTTTTCTGGCAGAGATTTCTTCTCTTTTTTTCATTCAGTCCACAGGCTGCATACAAAAAAAAAAGAACATAGCATATACACCCAACAAGGACCAGCGACGTACTGGTACATCACTGGACTTTGAATTGTTATACCAGGATGATGCCTACAGCTGCAGGCATCATCCTGGTATTGTTTTTTTCAGCCGGCGATCGGCTTTCATGTAAAATCAATCCTAGTGGCTAATTAGCTGCAGAATTACTTTTACAAGCAGCGGGATATGATGCCCCCCTCCTCCGCTGCCTTCCACGGCCTTCTCGGGGAGTCCCGTACCATCGGAGGAACCTGAGAATGCAGCCGGTGTTTCTGCCAGCTGACCATAGAGCTGATTGGAGACCAGAGTGGTGCCAATCATCTCTATAGTCTAAGAATTCGGAAACTACAAGCATTTCATCACTTTCACAGGATATAAACAGCGCCATTTGTAAATTGGGAAAGCATCTGATCACACCGATTTTTGTTTGCTTAGATAATATAAGGGCAGAGGAGATATCTAGAGCCTGATAGACCCCAGATTTCTCAAAAAAGAATATATGACAATGCCCATTGAAGTTATAGGGGATATTTGCATTCCCTGTGATAGCATTAAAAGTGATCAAAAAAAAAGTGAAAGGTACAGTGTAAACGTAATTAAAAAAATAAAAAGAACTTTAAAAAGTTTACATACCGACACAAGCGTTGACCTTGTGTCGGTATGTAAACAGCAGTTGCACCATACATGTGAGGTATCGCCATGAAAATCAGATCAAGGGCAGTAATTCTAACACTAGACCTCCTCTGTAAATCAAAAATGGTAACTTTTAAAGCGTTGCCTATGGATATTAAAAATGTATGCAGTTTGTCGCCATTGCATGGGGCATGCAAACGTTTTAAAGCATGTCATGTTTGGTATCTATTTACTCGGCATACCATCATCTTTTATATCTTACCAAATAATTGGCCAATATATTGTGTTTTTGTGCATTAAAGGTAAAAAGTGTATTTGTTTTTTTAAATTGCTTTTGAAAAATCGCTGCGCGAGTACTATGTGCCATAAAAAATTGTATTACCCACCATTTTATTCACTAGGGCATCTGATTTAAAAAAAATATATAATATTTGGGGGTTCAAATTAATTTCCTAGTAAAAAATACAGATTTTTTTCATGTGAACAAAAAGTGTCAGAAATGGCTTGATCTTCAGGTGGTTAGAAGAGTGAGTGATGTGTGGCATAAACTTCTAATGCTGGGTATAAAACGCCCTTACCCTCCAAAATGACCCCTTTTTGGAAAGTAGACACCCCAAACTATTTGCTGAGAGGCATGTTGAATCAATAGAAGAATTTATTTTTTTACCACAAGTTTTTGAAAAATTACACAAATTGTTTTTTTTCCACAAAATTGTCACTTAAATGATTTACTGCTCACACATGCCATGGGTATATGTGGAATTACTCCCAAAAAATACATTCTGCTACTTCTCCCGAGTATGAGGGTACCACATGTTAGAGACATTTTGGCAGTTTAGCCAAGTACAGGACCCCAAAATCCAATAAGCACCTTCAGGCTTTTAAAGGATTTTATTTCCTCATTACACTTCCAGACTACCTATCACATCATCTTTTATAGGATTATATTTCCTCATTACACTTCCAGACTACCTATCACAGTTTCGGAGGCCCTGAAATGCCAGGATAGCACCTAACCCCCCCCCCCCCAGACACCCCAAGGAATTTGATAAGAAGCATGGTAAGTATTTTGCAGGTCTCATTTGTTGCCACAAGTTTTTGAAAAATGAAGAAAAAAAACAAAAACATATTTTTTCTATACTTTTTTATATTTCAAAAGCTTGTGAGAAAAAATGAGATCTGCAAAATACTCACTATGCCTCTTTTTAAATTCCTTGGGGTGTCTACTTTCCAGAAAGGGGTCATTTGGGGGGGGGAGGGTTGATGCTATCCTGGCATGCCAGGGCCTTCAGAACTGTGATAGGTATTGAGGAAGTGAAATGAGGAAGTTAAGCACCTTCAGGCTTTCAAAATGGTCATTGGATTTCAGGCTCCTGTATGTGGCTAGGCTCCCAAAAAGTCTCACACATGTGGTATCCCCATACTTGGTAGAAGTAGCAGAATGTATTTTGGGGTGTAATTCCACATATACCCATGGCTTGTACAAGAAATAAATCATTTAACCACTTGAGCTCCAGAGGATTTACCGCCCTTAATGACCAGGCCTCTTTTTGCTACTCGGCGCTGCACTAATTCAACTGATAATTGCGCAGTCATGCAATGCTGCACCCAAACAAAATTTACGTCCTTTTTTTCACACAAATAGATCTTTCTTTTGGTGTAATTTTATCACCTGTTTGCTTTTTATTTTTCACGCTATAAACAAAAAAAGCCCAAAAATTTTGAGGAAAAACAATATTTTTTACATTCAGCTATAAAAATATATAGTAAACTCAAAGTTGGTTATAAATTTAGGCCAAAATGTATTCTGCTACATGTTTTTGGCAAAAAAAATCCCAATATGTGTGTATATTAACTGCCGCCCTATATGTACAGTGGCTGGGCGGAATGCGGTTAAATGACAACTTTGTGTAAAAAAAAAAAAATGTTTTTGTCATTTTCTAGAAACTTGTGGGAAAAAAATAAATCTTTCATGGACTCAATATGCCTGTCAGCAGAAATTTTAGGGTGTTTACTTTCCATAAAGGGGTCATTTGAGGGTGTTTGTACTACCCTGGTATTTTAGCACCTCAAGAAATCTGATGAGCAGTCAGAAAGTAAAAGCTGTGTAAATTCCATTATCTATACCATAGTTTGTAGACGCTATAGCTTTCACACAAAGCAATAAATATACACTTATTGGGATTTTTTTTAACCAAAAACATGTAGCAGAATACATTTTGGCCTAAATTTATGATGAAATTTTAGTTTTTTTGAATATTTTTTATTACCGAAATGAGAAAAGCTAACAATCGGTTGCCCCGCAGAAGCTGTCATATTTACTAGCATTAGTACTACCACTGCTAAATGTTATTTTTCCATGCAGCCGGGGTTTCAGGGCTTGCAAAATGGCCAACACCCTATTCATTTAGCCAAACTCCTAAGAGCCACAAATTGGACTGAACATTAGTTTGGTCCACACCTGAGGACAATCCCCAGTTTGAACTTTCGAGCAGTTTGATGAATGGTTTTGGCTCATCCCTACTCACCAGAGTTTAAACCATGGATAAACCAATCCATACTGTATGCCTTTGGTGTCAAAGTAGCTTAAGTGGTCAGGAAGCCCATCTATCAAATGCAACAAATGGACTTCATAGAAGTCAGTCATGATGGTTTTCAATCATGGGAATTTTTTTTTTTAACAAAAAGTTTTTTCAATATGTTGGAAAGCTTATTTGTAAAGAAAGAAATTATTTCTATTTTACATGGAGCAATGAAGCTTTTGCACATGTCAAATGTCCTTATATCAACTGAGTTGGGAAGATGATGTAAGGTTCTAGCAAAAAGCAGTTAATTCAAGGACTAGCATCTGTCCCCCTCAGTCTCATTCAGACACCTAACAGACTCTGGCCACACTTAGGGGTCTATTTATATATCATTTGTTGCATGAATGTCAGAAACATTAGTACAAGCTGAGTGAAATGTCTCTGTAATTTTTCTAAGAGATTAATGCCTGTATCGTCTGCTCCATCTAGTGGCCAAAATTTGGTATAGTTTTCTGAAATACCCCAATGAGAAAACTATATTGTGTTTTGGCAACTAGATAGGGTTGATGATGCAGAAATCTCTTAGAAAAATTACAGTGAAATTTCATTCAGCTTGCATGAATGCTTCTGACATTTTTTTCATAAATAGACCCTTTAGTCTCTCTTTCCTATGCTAAATACCCTTTGTAATGCAGATTTTGTGAACAAAAACTGCAGTCCTATTATTTAAAAAATTCTAAAACCCACTAAACTTCTGCTTTTTACTGATGTAAAGAGAAATGTGCAAAGTTTATTTCCCCACAGCAATCAAATTATCCTATATTATTTATACTATACAAAACCATTGATAGATGAAATCTGATTACAGCAGATTGCTCCACTCGTAGGAACCTATAGGTATATCTATCAGTGTGCATGCTTAGAACTTACAGTATTTCATATTTCACAGACTGGTGAGTTTGAAAGTACAAGCAAAATAAAAAATTGCTTTACTTTTTTTTCTGCTGTCAGTCAAATTCCAATTCAAATTCAGTTTGTATGAGATTACATTTTAAATAATAGCTCCAACATATGCACATAAAATACAGCACACAATAAAACATATAAAAAAAATTTAGACAAGTTTCATTACAAATCTAGCTTCATAAAATTTGAAATTGTTCTAACAAGAATTCAGATGCATAATAATGCTGTAAGAATTATATACATGGATACAAAATAATATACAGAATAAAACAATGTGCAGCACAGAATAAAAAAAATAATATGCGTCTGTAACTTGCTGTTCAATTTCTGTTCTGCAACCCCCCCTACCTTCCCCAGTGCTGTGGTAGCAAACATAAAGTGCAATATATACCAAACCCACTTTTGTTTTAATTACATTTTTACTTCATCGTATAGAGAAATAGAAGCTTGTAAGAAAAAAGCATCAATGTTTTTTTTTCCTGAAGCTGGCAAAATTGAACGCAATTCAACTTTTGGCTGTAGAGAGCTGAGATGTATAATGAAGCAATAACATCCACTGCCTGGCCACCTGTTCCATACCTCCAAGGGAAACCTTTGTTTAGTAAGAAACAGGCAGCAGTAATTTACTGTGTAGACTTTTATTGTGCCTTGGCAACAGGATGAAAGAACAACTTGTTACAGATTGATTCAGGATAAAAGGAACCAAAACCTATGACATTACACTAAAACAATAATAACTTCTCAAATTACCTTGCTGGGTCTAGAAACTTAATGTTCACTTATGTCAGATAAGGTTTTGTGTTTTGATCCATTTTGTATGTAAACATCTGAGTATGAAATACTTAAGAATGAAAAAAAAAATGTTACATACTGTAACTGTACATAAATGAGTAATGTGAAAAGATTAAACTGGACATGCAAATTACATTTTATCATAGTGTTTAGTAGATAATACTGCTGACATAATATTCAATTCCCTGTAGAGCAAACACCGTGGTAACAAAAGAAAATATAAGTACATTACAAATGCACAGAGGTGTTTATGATACAACTAAGCAACCAGGAACCATAAATGAAAAAAATAAATATTCTTCTAAATAATAACATTAATTTTAAACCAAAAGAAAATATATTTTGTGTATTAAAATTATAATTTTTTTATAGGTGCCAAGAGTGCAGTGTTATGAGAACTTCTCTCTGTAGTCCTATGGAATCCTATGGAACTCCCTACCCCCAATCTGTCCAGCTGTTTCCTAATCTTTCCACCTTTAAACAATCCCTGAAAACCTTTCTCTTTAGAGAAGCCTATCTTGCTTCTACCTAGTAAACTGCCATTTATTTCTTCCATCAGCTCATTCCCCACAGCCAGGGGTGGACTGACAACTCATGGGGCCCCCGGCCAAAGGGGATCATGGGGCCCCTGTGTCCTTGCCCAAACTCAAAAAAGCCTATGAAAAAGGTACCAGGGGCATCTCATGGGGCCCCCTACTGACCCCGGGCCCTCAGGCAGTGCCCGAGTTTCCAAATGGTCAGTCCGCCCCTGCCCACAGCTATTACCTTTTGTATCACTCAACCCTTCCTCCTAGATTGTAAGCTCTAACGAGCAGGGCCCTCTGTTTCCTCTTGTTCCAAATTGTATTGTAACTGTAATGTCTACCTTCATTTTGTAAAGCGCTGTGCAAACTGTTGGCGCTATATAAATCCTGTATAATAATAATAATAGTCTTTTGACAGGTCAAAATGTAAAAGTCAAATCTTCAGCTGATGAGCTCATGTCAGAGGCCAATTTGATCATCTATCATTACAAACTGTACTATCTCCTATATGCAAGTGAAAGGAATGTTCTGATTTTTTACCCCTTTACCCTTCAAGTAAAATACAGAAAGTCTCCCTGTTTCACTGGTAATCACTCCTCCAGGGTCTGTTCCTCCCACAAAAAACTCAGCAAAGTTCTGGAACCACTTCCAAAGGGTAAAAAGTCAACCTTATTGTTCAGGCCAAGCACAGACACTCCAGCCAGAATCTTCCACCCACCTTCTACTGGGGCTTAATCATAGAGCAAGAGGAGAAGGAGGAGGAGAAGCGCAAGAGGACAAGGGAGAGTCAAAATTTATATACAGTGGGTATAGAAAAAAACATATTGAATATATTTTAATTAGGTAAATATGGAAAAGGGTATTGAAAAAGAAATATTATTTACGATGCACAATGAACATCCCTGGTAATGTTCAATTTGCAAACTAACTAAATTGGAGAAACTTTTTTGGTTAGAAAAGAATCACCCCCTCTAAAATAATTTTGTTCCACTGTTTTATTTTATCTAGCTGTATTTACTCAATAGAACTTATTTTTTTAAAATCAAAACAATCTTTATTAGAGATCTGTTTCGTTAACAGTTCAACAATATGTCAAACTGGTAAGATCCCATGTCAGCGTTTTAACAATGTATAAAGAACGAAAGCCAGGTTCTATATTCAGTTCATCTAATGACTACAGAGCTGTATTGTTAAAAGACAAGTGTCGTACATAAACCAGATTAGGCTGACAATGAACTACATAAAACTGAGCTCATGTATCCTGGATTATACAGTTATAGTAGACGGGAAGTCTAATGGACATGTAAGACATATTGGGAAAGCTAATTTGGATGGCAGGAATGTATAGGGAAAGTTAAGGAGTAAAGTGGCAGAATCTCATTCCTAGATCGGGGAGGCATTGCAACTTATAACATCCAAGTGAAATCTGTAACACCAACATGTCAGAAAAATCAATCAATCAATCAAAAACAGAATCACTGAGTTGGAAAAAGGTTCACTCCCTTGTGCCAGTATTTTGTTGAACCACCTTTTTAATTACAACCTTTAGTCTGTTGGGATATGTCTCTACTAACTTTGCACATCTAGCCTTTGCAATATTTGCCCACTCTTCCTTGCAGAACTGCTCACGTTCAGTTAAATTTGATGGTGACTGTTTGTGAACTGCAGTCTTCAAGTCATTCCACAGATTTTCAATGGGGTTTAAGCCTGTGCTCTGACTAGGCCATGCAAGGACATTCACCTTTTTCTACTTCAACCACTGTGTAGTCATTTTTGCTGTGTGCTTTTTGTCATGTTGGAAGGCAAACCTTCTTCCCATTTTTCTGGCAGAGAGCATCAGATTTTCCTCAAGAATTTGACAGTATTTTGCCCCATCCATTTTTCCTTCTATCCTGACAAGTGATCCAGTCCCTGCTTCAGAGAAACCCCCATAACAGGATATTACCACCTGCATGCTTTACTGTGGGAATGGTGTTATTTGGATGGTGAGCTATATTGGATTTCCACCAGACATATCATTTAGTATATCACTCAAATCATTCAATTTTAGTCTCATCTGACCATACCATCTTTTTCCATGTGGCCTCAGAATCTTCAAGGTGCGTTTTGGAAAAGCTCAGTCATCACTGCATGTGGCCTTTCTTGATGAGTCGCTTTTTATCTTGCAATCCTCCCATACAAGCCACATTTGCGGAGAAGTTATGATTATTATTATACAGGAATTTATATAGCGCCAACAGTTTGCTCAGTGCTTTACAATATAAAGGGAGACAATACAGCAACAATACAGTTCAATAGAAGAGGGATAGGAGGGACCTGCTCCTTGAAGCTTACAATCTAGGAGGGAGGGGTTAGTGGTACAAAAGGCAATAACTGTGGGGGATGGACTGGTAGGAAGAGTAGAAGATTCCATTATTAGCTGAGGGCAGGATAGGCTTCCCTGAAGAGATAGGTTTTCAGATATCGCCTAAAAGTGAGCAGAGTAGGCGATAGTCTGATAAATTGGGGTAGAGAGTTCCAGAGGATGGGGAAAGCTCTGGAGAAGTCCTGGAGATGAGCATGGGAGGAGGAGACAAGGGAGCTAGAGAGCAGGAGGTCTTGTGAGGAGGGCAGAGTACGGTTTGGGTGATATTTGGAGACAAGATTGGTGATGTAATCTGGGTTACAAATGGCTTTATATGTTATTGTTAATGTTTTGAATTTTATCCGATGGGCAATGGGAAGCCAGTGGAGGGATTGGCAGAGAGGGGTGGCTGATAAAGAAAGGTTAGTAAGGTGGATGAGTCTAGCAGCAGCATTCATGATAGACTGAAGAGGGGAGGTAGGCCAATGAGGAGGGAGTTACAATAGTCAAGGCAAATTATAACAAGGGAGTGAATAAGTTGCTTAGTGGTTTCCGAGGTTAAGAACAGCCGTATCTTGGAGATGTTGCGGAGGTGAAGTCTACAAGATTTGGAGAGCTTAGTAGGTTAGTAATGCGAGAGGAGACTGAAGGGGTGAGGTGAGGAGTAGAAAGATAGATTTGTGTGTCATCAGCATAGAGATGGTACTTAAAGCCATGGGAGTTTATCAAGTGACCAAGGGAGGAGGTGTAGATGGAGAGGAGTAGGGGCCCAAGGACAGAACCTTGAGGGACCCCTACAGAAAGAGGGAGTGAAGAGGAGGAGCCAGAGTTATAAGTAACGCTGAAGCAGAGCTGTTATAGGTAGGAGGAGAACCAGGAGAGAGCAGAGTCTCGGAGTCCAAGAGAATGGAGTTTTTTGAGGAGGAGGGGATGGTCAACCGTATCAAAAGCCACAGAGAGGTCGAGTAGTTAGAGTACGGAGCAGTGGACATTGGTTTTAGCAGTTAGTAGATCATTAGTGAGTTTTACCAGGGCAGTTTCAGTGGAGTGTAGTGAGCGAAAGCCAGACTGTAAAGGGTCAAGAAGGTTTTTGTCAGTGAGGTAGGAGCTCAGGCAATTTGTAGAGTAGGCGTTCTAAGAGTTTAGAGGTAAATGGGAGCAGGGAGATGGGTCTTAAGTTGTTCAGGTTGGTTGGGTCCAGGGAGGGCTTTTTAAGTATGGGAGTGATGTGTGCATGCTTTATAGGGGAGGGGAAGGCACCGTTAAAGAGGGAGAGATTGAAGATGTGAGTGAGGGAGCATAAGACGGAAGAAGAGGGTGACCGTAGTAGTTTTGAGGGGACAGGATCCAGGGGGCAGGTAGTGAGACGGGCTTCTGAGAAAACCTTAGTGACCTCTTCAGGAGTAGCAAGGTCAAAAGAGGAAAGTGTTGAGGGAGGTTTAGTATAAGGTATGCTAAGTGGGATGGATGTCTGTGCAGTGGCAATACCCCTACAAATTGCATCAATCTTGCTTTTGAAATGATTTTCAATCTCGTGAGCAGTGAGTGAGGTGCTGGGTGGAGGTGAAGGTGGAGAAAGTAGAGAGTTAAAAGCAGAGAAGAGACAACAAGGACTGGATGATAAGCTATTGATGGGAGTGACAAAGTAGGCTTGTTTGGCAGCATGGAGGGAGGAATTGTATGTTGAGAAAGTGATAGTGGGTAATTAAGAGGAGAGAAAGTAGGGTAGCCAGGCAGAGAAATCATCAAGAACGCGTGACACCGGTCCAGGAGGCCGATAGATCACTGCAATCCTCAGAGAAATGGGAGAAAACAGCCGAATGCAGTGAGTCTCGAAAGAAAAGAAGCATAGAGAGGGAGATTTAGGGAGGACTTGACAAGTGCTCAGTGGTGATAGAAGCAAACCAACCCCTCCTCCTTTCCGACCACTGGGTCTGGGTGAGTGGGCCCAGAGAAGGCCTCTATAGGAAAGTGCTGCAGGAGAAGAAGAATCTGCTGATTGAATCCAGGTTTCTGTAATTGCTAGTAGCTTAAGGGAGCAGGAGACAAAAAGGTCATGGACAGAGGTGAGCTTATTACAGACAGAGCGGGCATTCCAGAGTGCACATGAAAAAGGGAGGGTGGTTTTTTGGAGCATGGGGATTGATATTAAATTGAGGGGATTGCAGCTATTCCTGGAGGAAAGAGGGTGGCTGGTGTGGGGGTGAGATACTGGAGGACCAGGGTTTGGGGCGATATCCCCAGAGGTTAGGAGAAGAAGAAGGGTGAGGAAAGTAAAATGGGAGTGGGATGTACATGAGTGTAAATGCCTTCCAGTCCTGTTGTTTGGGTCAGCAGGAGAGTGAAGTATCAGCAGGAGGTGATGAGAGCAGTAGTAGGGAGATGGTAGCAGTGAGGGTGAGATGTGTAATCTTTGGGGTAGAGCAGAGGGGTAAAGAGATTTTGGGAACGCAGGATAGTGACCTGAAAAGGAGGAGTAGAGACGGCATATTTAAAGGCAGATGGAGTGAGACTTGTAGGAGATGTTTCCCAGGGTGTTTGCTTGCAGATCATCCAGCATGCAGTAGAGTTCTTTGCTGTATCTTCCTGCTGCTTGAGTTAACCTGCTTTAGTTAAACTGCTGTGTTCAACTGCTGCTGATTTGCACTCCTGCAAAAACCGCACTCATGCACAAAACTGAACTCCATCTGTGACTGTGCCCCCCTTTCTGTGACCTCCCCCCATGAGCTCATCTAAATTTATAGGGAGATGATAATGTTGTCACATATAAACAACTATCATAAATTCATGCACCTGCTTCAGAGTTGTAGGCCTCTTGGTAGCCTCTCTGTCCATTTTCCTCCTGGCTCTTTCAACCAGTTTGGGCAACATCCTGATCCAGGGAGGGTCTGTGTTGTACCAAATACCTTCTATTTCCTAATAATATACTTCACTGTGCTTCTAGGCATTGCTAAAGCCTTCACATATTTTTTTTATCCATCTCCTGATTTATGCCTGTCCAAAACTTTATTCAGCAGATCTTTCGGCAGTGCCTTCCCACCCATAGTTCATTGTTTGCTTCAGTTGCACTGCCAGGGACTGAAGTGCTCCAGGAAAGCTGAAGTGATCAGCTACACATGATTGAGTTAAGTCGTTTTTAGCAGGGGGTGATCCTTTTTCCATATAGTGATTCTGTTTTTGAATTTTTGAATTTTTTTTCTGACATGTTGGTGTTATATCTTCCACTTGGATGTAATAAGTTGCACTGAGTAAATGCAGCTGGATAAAAAAAAACTGTGTCTGTCTTCATTTCAGGCTGTAAAGCAACAAAATGTGATTATTTTAGGTAGATTATTATTATTATTATTATACAGGATTTATATAGCACCAACAGTTTGCACAGCACTTTACAAAATGAAGGTAGACATTACAGTTACAATACAAAGAGGAAACAGAGGGTCCTGCTCATTAGAGCTTACAATCTAGGAGGATATGATTCTTTTCTAACCAAAAAAGTTTCTCCAATCTAGTTTCATTGCAAATTGAACATTACCAGGGATGTTTATGGTGCATTGCAATTAATAATTCTTTTTCAATACCCTTTTTGCATATTTACTTAATTACAATATATTCAATATGTTTTTATTATCTTTTTTTTATTACAAACCAAAATAATATACAAAAAATAATCAAAGCAGCTGAAAAGGGTAAAACAGGTAAAAAAAAGTGGGAGACCAAGGGGAAACCCAAAAGGGAAGGGGGGTAGAAGGGGAAGGGGAAAGGGGTAATGAAAAGGGGTGCCCTAAAAGCAGAGGGGGGTCAAAAAAGGGAATAGAGGAAGAGTGAGGAGAGTAAAGTGGAGGGGTAGGAGAAGTGATAGAGGGGGGATGAAGAATAAGGTTAATGTATATAGAAGTGGAGATAAAGAAAGACCCTCTTCATTCATAATAGAGCAAAATATGCTATCCATAGCTTAAACCTTGTGGAATCCTTGTTTCCTTTCCAAATATCTAGTATACCTCCCTCCAATTCAGCAATGCTATTTTACCACCTTCTCTCACTATTCCATCCACTCTCTATATAGCCTATACCATTAAAGAATCAGTTTTCTCATCATTACGTTGTTTTCAAAATCTGGTTACACTGATATATTTATTTGATTTGATATCATACAAGTGATGCCTAATCATATCATGAGCCTAATACTTGTTTTACCCACATACTGTAGCTTGCAATTCTTGCAAGTCAACAAACATATAACAAAATTTGTATTACTCTTGAAAAAGTTTTTCTCTCTTATTTTAGTAGTGCAGGAAGTTATGACTATGCAGTCTCCCAAAAGGGTGCAAATTGAACATCTCCAGTATTACCGCATCTATGCCCATAGTGGATGATTTACTAAAACTGAAGCACTCAGAATCTGCCGCTGCTGTGCAGGTAGCCAATCAGTTTCTAACTTCAGCTTGTTTAATTAAGCTTTGGTTTTTATGCAGAGCTGGAAACACTACATGATTTGCAGGTGTGAAAGTGAAGACATGTTTTGTGTTGAAAGCGGAAGTGATGTAACATTCTTTTGCTTCCGCTGTGTGATGAAATACCTAGTTAATAGGTGGTAAGCCTCACTATTATCATTCACTGAGCTTCTAGAAATACAAAGTCATGTCAGAGCTTACAGAGCTTCAAAGAGGGCAAATTGTTCGTGCCTGCTTACCTGGTGCCCCCTTGACTAAAGTTGCCAATTTATTTGTGAAATACAGTATACAGTAAAGTTCATAATGGCATATATAGTTTCTGGGAAAAATTCATCTGATAAGCATAATTGCGGTCGACATGGCCAACTGACCGCAAGAGACAAAAGGACATTGCGCAGGATTGTGACCCCTGAATAAAAAAAACATCTGCTGCAAAAGTGACTGCAGAGCTCAATTTCAGTCCTGTAAGACTGAGATTGAGCTCTGCTGTCACTAATCTAGAGGGTGCCCACCACCAGATTGTAGGGATATTGTAATTATATATATATATATACTTTATGTGGTGTATTCTCACATTATTGACTAAGCCAGAATATGACTGAGCTAGGTGTATTTTACACAACAAAACCAACCAAGAACTCTTTGCGATGTTAATTTTATGCAAGATAACCTGGGCACTCACACTCCTTATATTTCAAAGGAGGTAATTTGCAAATTTGCAAGGGTGATAAAATGCAGATAGCTCAGTCAGACTTGAAAGGAGTTGGTCAACATCTTCTAAAAGAGGTATTAAGTATGGTAAATAGCATTCTTCAAAGGGTAACTTGTTTATCTAATTGATAGTAAAAGAATGTAGTTTAGGAAATATCTGGACAACTTTGATTGAAATTATGACTGCAGCTGTCCAAGCCCAAAAGGCATTACCTGTCACCCAAAAGTTCAAAGGGGCTGCTAAAAGTGGCCCATGAGAGTGCTTGCCATTGTACTGATAGGACACAGGAGAAAGGGGTTCTCTGAAGGTTTCTAATAATTGCATGAATATTCTAAGTATCCTGTCATCTGCCTTGTTTGTACCTCTACTTTACGAATTGTTTCTGGGCTGAATAAATGCATCTCTCTAGAAAAGAACTGTTGGACTAATTGCTGCGGGAAAAGTACATTTATAAATATGCACTGGTCATATGTCCTACTTCATTAATGTAAGACAACACAGATGTAAGAAAAAATTACAGCGACACCCTGAGAAAGAAAGGGGGTTTCTTTCCAAAGCACCACCAAAAGATGGTGCTTCCAGATAAAGATACATGTATTTTATATTTGTCAGTGATTCCACTATCTGTTTTTGGTTATGTATTCTCATGTGTCTGCACATCCAGCAGTTACTTCCAATTAGTAACAGTTACATGTGGATACATTCTTACAGCTACAAACAACACAAACACATTTTAGCCTGTCATTGGCTGTAAAGGCTGAATGGCTGCCTTTGCAGCACCTATAATAACAAATAACAGAACCCATCCCAGTCACTATGACTCAAACTAAAAATGGTATCGGTGAATTTAAAAAGAACTGTCTCCACAAGCCAGACATGTTACAAAATGAGACTAGACCACAGCCATCTCACAAACTGACTGTAAATTGCCAAAGAGTATATCCAGGCCTGTATTAGATAGATTAACAAAGTCACCTCTGTAAAAGCCAAATATACCACTTTCCAATTATACAGTAGGTGTCTTAATGTGAAATCTCTTAATAAAGGTATAAACTTCTCAATTGCCCTAATCACCCTTTTTTTCTATTTACTCCAGTTGTCTCAAAAACTGAAAATTCGAACTAGCAAAGGCTGTGAATAATCTAAGAAAAGACAGTCATCATATTTGGGAAATTACGTTTTTTTATGTCCACTGTCATTGCCCCCAAGGTGTAACATTAGGATGTCAGCGGCCAGCCATAACTGAAATGAGTTAACAAAGTCAAAAAATAAATCATCCCACAACACATCCCTCCTGCCAGTCCAAATGTTTTTTTTTTACTATGTAGGATTAAAAGATAAATGATCAGGTTAAGACTTCCTGGAAGTTCAATTTGGGGCCAAAAATGTAGGTTTCAAAGATGTAAGTTTAAAAGATGTAGGGTGGATATAAAGTTTTTATTAATCTGAACTCCATCTCCCTATTCCTTTAATGTTCCCCTTTTCTAGACCTAATCGATATGCCTGTTTCAAGAAAATAATAAAATGAGAAATATATGATATGATCCAGATTCAAAGCCTTTAAGCATTTTTAAATGCACTATTGAACTGGTATTTAGTTAAAGGAAGCCCATCTTAATGAATAAAAATGCAATACCAGCCATAGACTTCATTTAAATTATTTTAATAAAATAACAGGGCAAACAACAGAACGGAGTTTACAAAACCACATTCCTTAACCCAAATGCTATCCTTTTTTTCTTCAAATAAAACCTCATTTAGGAAAATACCAAATTTACCTTACTTTTTTTAGAGGCCATGTCATAAATCCTTTAAGCTGCAAAAACGACTAGAGTAAAAGCTGTTCTAAATAAAAGTGCTTTAGAGCTATAGATACACACAGTGCTGATAATAGAGCAACACTTAGACATCAAGTTTAAACTATGTTTTTTTTGTAGGTACACAAGGCTTGTCTCACTGAAAGGAAACTGTTACAAGCAGGGATTTTTTAAAATGTAAGCGATACCTGATTTTGTTTTATTATTATGATTAGAGATGAGCGAATCGAACTTGGCGAAGTGGAATTTGTTTCGAATATTAGAAAAAATTTGCGAATCGAAATTTTTCCAAAAATGGCGGCGACATGTGTGGCGACGGAGCGGGGATCTCTGGGAAGGCAATCAGCAGCCAGCCAGCCAGCACTGTGTAATGGTGGAGCTATAAATTGCAGCCATCTTACAATTCTCCATTTGCCTCCGGTCATTCAAGAGAGACAGACCTCTCTGTATTAGGGACAGAGTTAGGGCCACAGATACTTTAGGGACACAGAATCGTTACTTAGGGACACAGAATTGTTACTAAGGGACACAGAACTGTTATTCAGGGACACAGAACTGTTACTCAGGGACAGACACAGAATTGTTACTGAGGGACACAGAATTGTTACTGAGGGACACAGAATTGTTACTGAGGGACACAGAATTGATACTCAGGGACACAGAACTGTTACTCAGGGACACAGAACTGTTACTCAGGGACAGACACAGAATTGTTACTGAGGGACACAGAATTGTTACTGAGGGACACAGAATTGTTACTGAGGGACACAGAATTGTTACTCAGGGACAGACACAGAATTGTTACTGAGGGACACAGAACTGTTACTCAGGGACACAGAACTGTTACTCAGGGACACAGAATTGTTACTCAGGGACACAGAACTGTTACTCAGGGACACAGAATTGTTACTCGGGGACAGACACAGAATTGTTACTGAGGGACACAGAATTGTTACTGAGGGACACAGAATTGTTACTCAGGGACAGACACAGAATTGTTACTGAGGGACACAGAATTGTTACTCAGGGACACAGAATTGTTACTCAGGGACACAGAATTGTTACTCAGGGACACAGAACTGTTACTCAGGGACACAGAATTGTTACTCAGGGACAGACACAGAATTGTTACTGAGGGACACAGAATTGTTACTGAGGGACACAGAATTGTTACTCAGGGACACAGAATTGTTACTCAGGGACACAGAACTGTTACTCAGGGACACAGAATTGTTACTCAGGGACACAGAATTGTTACTCAGGGACAGACACAGAATTGTTACTGAGGGACACAGAATTGTTACTGAGGGACACAGAATTGTTACTGAGGGACACAGAATTGTTACTCAGGGACACAGAATTGTTACTCAGGGACACAGAACTGTTACTCAGGGACACAGAACTGTTACTCAGGGACACAGAACTGTTACTCAGGGACACAGAATTGTTACTCAGGGACAGACACAGAATTGTTACTGAGGGACACAGAATTGTTACTGAGGGACACAGAATTGTTACTCAGGGACACAGAATTGTTACTCAGGGACACAGAACTGTTATTCAGGGACACAGAATTGTTACTCAGGGACACAGAACTGTTACTCAGGGACACATAATTGTTACTCAGGGACACAGAATTGTTACTCAGGGACACAGAACTGTTACTCAGGGACACAGAATTGTTACTCAGGGACACAGAACTGTTACTCAGGGACACAGAACTGTTACTCAGGGACACAGAATTGTTACTCAGGGACAGACACAGAATTGTTACTCAGGGACACAGAATTGTTACTCAGGGACACAGAACTGTTACTCAGGGACACAGAATTGTTACTCAGGGACACAGAATTGTTACTCAGGGACACAGAACTGTTACTCAGGGACACAGAATTGTTACTCAGGGACAGACACAGAATTGTTACTGAGGGACACAGAATTGTTACTCAGGGACACAGAATTGTTACTCAGGGACACAGAACTGTTACTCAGGGACACAGAACTGTTACTCAGGGACACAGAATTGTTACTCAGGGACAGACACAGAATTGTTACTGAGGGACACAGAATTGTTACTCAGGGACACAGAATTGTTACTCAGGGACACAGAACTGTTACTCAGGGACACAGAACTGTTACTCAGGGACACAGAATTGTTACTCAGGGACAGACACAGAATTGTTACTGAGGGACACAGAATTGTTACTGAGGGACACAGAATTGTTACTCAGGGACACAGAATTGTTACTCAGGGACACAGAACTGTTATTCAGGGACACAGAATTGTTACTCAGGGACACAGAACTGTTACTCAGGGACACATAATTGTTACTCAGGGACACAGAATTGTTACTCAGGGACACAGAACTGTTACTCAGGGACACAGAATTGTTACTCAGGGACACAGAACTGTTACTCAGGGACACAGAACTGTTACTCAGGGACACAGAATTGTTACTCAGGGACAGACACAGAATTGTTACTCAGGGACACAGAATTGTTACTCAGGGACACAGAATTGTTACTCAGGGACACAGAATTGTTACTCAGGGACACAGAACTGTTACTCAGGGACACAGAATTGTTACTCAGGGACAGACACAGAATTGTTACTGAGGGACACAGAATTGTTACTGAGGGACACAGAATTGTTACTGAGGGACACAGAATTGTTACTCAGGGACAGACACAGAATTGTTACTGAGGGACACAGAATTGTTACTGAGGGACACAGAATTGTTACTGAGGGACACAGAATTGTTACTCAGGGACAGACACAGAATTGTTACTGAGGGACACAGAATTGTTACTGAGGGGCACAGAATTGTTACTGAGGGACACAGAATTGTTACTGAGGGACACAGAATTGTTACTCAGGGACACAGAACTGTTACTCAGGGACACAGAATCGTTGAATTAAAGAGTATGTCAGACAACACGCAGAGGAGTGTCAGAGGAGGCCATGTTTTAGGAGCGAGCAGACGTGGCAGCAGAGGAAGGGGTCGAGGCAGCACTAGTCGCAGCCAGAGGCCAGTGCTCCCGGTGTCATCCAGCGGTCGTGTCTCCACCGACAACCCTGCCGTCATCGATTGGTTGGCTCGGTCGTCTTCCTCTTCCCAGGTCACCTCTGACACCTACAGCCAACGGTCGGTGGGTACGTCAGACACAACCGTTAGTTGGCATGGCCCGGGAGCAAGCCCACTGAAATCACGTGTCCTCTACCTGCCCCTGTCCTTTGGTGTTCCCTCACCAAGCGAAGTATCGCATGCTGTGGGCTCAGCCCCACTGTACAGTGAGGAAGAGCTAACAGAGGGCGGTCAGGAACGGGGGGAGACATCCGCCTCTTCAGCAGCCAGGTGAAGAAGTACTGGCGAGGAGAGTGGCTCGGTAGCCGGTCTAGAGACAGGTCTGTCTCCTGACCCACACGCAGCCGAGGAGGCTAGTAGTGAGGCGGAGACCCTAATGGATGATGATGAGGCTGATCGCACTTGGCAGCCTCGTCGTCATCAGGCTATTTCTTCCGCATCATCAGGAGAAGAGGGTGCCAGCTTGGCAGCGAGCAAAACAGTCGGTGGGTTGCCCAGGAGGCAGCAGGGTCGCAGCAGTGTCAGTGGAGGCAAACGGCCACGGAGTAGAGCACCAGCTCCACTGCAGCCTACCACCACGGCCAGTAGTGGTGCCGGTGTGCACGGAGGAAGTAGCAGTCAGCCAGTGAGCAGTCAGCCCTACTCGGCGGTGTGGCAATTTTTCGTCAAGCCGCCCGAGGAAGTAAACGTAGCCGTATGTCGACTATGTGGGCAGAAAGTCAAGCGTGGCCAGGGGGCCCATGTTGGGACTACAGCGTTGCGTCAGCATATGCAGCGTCGCCATTCGGTGGCCTGGGAAAACCGTGATAAAGATATGGCGGTTCTGCCTGCCCCAGCCCCCGCTCCATCACCCGCTCCGTTACTTGCTCCATCACCCGACGTCAAACGCCCTCTATCAGCCAGTCAAGGCTCCAACACCTCTGCTGAGGGGAGTTGTCGCTCGTTGGCATCTTCCGCTCGTTCAGATGCTCCTTCTCCTGCTACTCCTCTTCACGGATTCCGTCAGCAGTCTTTCTTGGAATCCGTTTCCAAGAGACAACAGTTTGCGAACATGCACCCGACGGTGCAGAAGCTGAACGTCCTCCTGTCCAAGTTGCTGGTGCTGCAGTCCCTCCCTTTCCAAGTGGTGGACTCAGCACCTTTCCGAGAAATGATGGCTTGTGCCGAGCCGCGGTGGAGAGTGCCAAGCCGGCATTTCTTCGCCAAAAAGGCAGTGCCAGCCCTGCATTCACATGTAGAAGAGATGGTGGGCCAGTCTTTGAGCATGTCGGTCTCTGCCAAAGTGCACGGCAGCGCCGACGTGTGGAGCTGTAACTACGGTCAGGGACAGTACATGTCATTTACGGCCCACTGGGTGAACGTGGTGCCGGCACAGCTGCACCAGCAACTTGGACAGGTCACGCCGCTTTTGCCTCCACGTTTGCACGTCCTTGGTCCAGCAAAGATGTCCGCCTCTACCACCTCTTCTTCCGCCGTGTCCTCAGCCGCCACCCCCGTGCCAAGTCCCATTACCCGATCGGCATATCACATGTGCAGGGCGCAACGGTGTCACGCTGTGCTGCACCTGGTATGCCTTGGCGAACGTAGTCACACAGGGGAGGAACTTCTGAGTGTAATGAACAGAGAAATCGACAGATGGCTGTCTCCGCGCAAACTGAAAATCGGAACCATGTTGACCGACAACGGAAAGAACATGGTGTCTGCTCTGCGTCAAGGAAGGTTGTGCCATGCGCCATGCATGGCTCACGTGTTCAATCTGGTTGTCAAGCGGTTCCTAAAATCCACCATCCCACTGCAAGACATCCTTAAAATGTCACGTAAACTTTGCATGCATTTCAGCCATTCCTACACCGCAAAGCACACCCTCCTTGAGCTGCAGCGGCAGAACGGAATTCCACAGCATCGCCTGATCTGCGACGTTGCAACAAGGTGGAATTCAACCCTACATATGTTAGACCGCCTTTACGAACAGCGAAAGGCCATCACCGATTTCCTGATGTTACAAGCGGATAAAGGTACTCCCCTGTGTAACTTAGATGTCAGCCATTGGCAGCTCATGCGTGACACCTGCCGCTTGCTCAGGCCCTTTGAGGAGGCCACGCTATTCGTGAGTCGGCAGGACTATGGGATGAACGACGTCATTCCTCTGTTGCACGTCCTGGAACAAATGCTGTTAACAATGGCTGGTCAGGGTGCGGTAGACGTGGCGCACAGATCTCAACGCCACATGACCCCTGTGGGGGCAGGACAGGAAGAAGAGGAGGAGGTAGAAGAGGACATTGGTGCTCAGGAATTATTGAGTGAAATGGGTGGTTTTTCCACTCAGCGGACAGGAGTGGAGGAGCAGGAGCATCTGGTAGAGGAGGAGGAGGAGACAGAGGACCCAGACGCACCGTGGCAGTATGCTGTGGAGATGGAGGCAGGGAGTCCCTCGCATTCCTTGGCACAAACGGCCCATAGCATGCTCGGTTGCTTGCGTAGCGACAGCCGAATAATAACCATCAGACAGAGGGATGACTTTTGGCTGTCCACCTTGTTGGACCCTCGCTACCGTTCAAAAATGGGGGCCTTTTTCACACCTGCTGAGAGGGAGGCCAAAATAACGTACTATAAAAACCACCTATGTAGTCAGTTGGTCTCTGCCTTTCTGCGCCAACGTCCATCCTCAGACACTGTGGGCCCTGTGCGCTCGTGTTCCGCTGCCATGGCAGCAGGGGAGGGGTGGGGTGGTAGGAGCAGTGGCAGCTCCACCAGCAGCGGCTGTCTCAGTCTGCAGTCGATGATGAGTAGCTTTCTTCACCAGCGCAGTGAGGAAACTACTAACCAGCCGCAGCAGCATCAGGTGGACCTGGAGCAGGACCTCAAACAACAGGCTTGGGCCTACTTGGACAGCACCCTGCCAACCGAGGTAGACAATCCCCTTGACTACTGGGCAACGAAACTTGACCTTTGGCCCCAACTAGCTGAATTTGCCCTTGAAAGGCTGTCATGCCCGGCCAGTAGCGTGGCATCGGAGCGCGTGTTTAGTGCGGCAGGAGGTATTGTAACTCCGCGGAGGACACGACTGTCCACCCAAAGTGTGGAGAGACTCACGTTTGTGAAAATGAATCAGGCGTGGATTAGTCTGGATTTCAAACCACCAGTTCCTGACACAACTGACTAAATCCGCCATGAATCATGCCCCAAACATGTTAACTCTGCCATGTGCCACTTTCAAGTCTCCTCACACTGCTGGTGGGTTCCATTTTGTCATAGGGTGCTGGCAGATTACGGGCCTCCCATTGCTGCCTGCAGGCCCGTAATCTGTCATGGGCCCCTGTACCGCCTCCTCATGCTGCTGCCAGGTCCAGAGTCTGTCATGGGTCCCTGTACGGCCTCCCATTGCTGCTGTCTCCATCGCCACACTCTGCCATGTGCCACTTTCAGGTCTCCTCACACTGCTGGTGGGTTCCATTTTGTCATAGGGTGCTGGCAGATTACGGGCCTCCCATTGCTGCTGCCAGGCCCGTAATCTGTCATGGGCCCCTGTACCGCCTCCTCATGCTGCTGCCAGGCCCGTAATCTGTCATGGGTCCCTGTACGGCCTCCCATTGCTGCTGTCTCCATCGCCACACTCTGCCATGTGCCACTTTCAGGTCTCCTCACACTGCTGGTGTGTTCCATTTTGTCATAGGGTGCTGGCAGATTACGGGCCTCCCATTGCTGCTGCCAGGCCCGTAATCTGTCATGGGCCCCTGTACCGCCTCCTCATGCTGCTGCCAGGCCCGTAATCTGTCATGGGTCCCTGTACGGCCTCCCATTGCTGCTGTCTCCATCGCCACACTCTGCCATGTGCCACTTTCAGGTCTCCTCACACTGCTGGTGGGTTCCATTTTGTCATAGGGTGCTGGCAGATTACAGGCCTCCCATTGCTGCTGCCAGGCCCGTAATCTGTCATGGGCCCCCGTACCGCCTCCTCATGCTGCTGCCAGGTCCAGAGTCTCTCATGGGTCCCTGTACGGCCTCCCATTGCTGCTGTCTCCATCACCACACTCTGCCATGTGCCACTTTCAGGTCTCCTCACACTGCTGGTGTGTTCCATTTTGTCATAGGGTGCTGGCAGATTACGGGCCTCCCATTGCTGCTGCCAGGCCCGTAATCTGTCATGGGCCCCTGTACCGCCTCCTCATGCTGCTGCCAGGTCCAGAGTCTCTCATGGGTCCCTGTACGGCCTCCCATTGCTGCTGTCTCCATCGCCACACTCTGCCATGTGCCACTTTCAGGTCTCCTCACACTGCTGGTGTGTTCCATTTTGTCATAGGGTGCTGGCAGATTACGGGCCTCCCATTGCTGCTGCCAGGCCCGTAATCTGCCATGGGCCCCTGTACCGCCTCCTCATGCTGCTGCCAGGCCCGTAATCTGTCATGGGTCCCTGTACGGCCTCCCATTGCTGCTGTCTCCATCGCCACACTCTGACATGTGCCACTTTCAGGTCTCCTCACACTGCTGGTGGGTTCCATTTTGTCATAGGGTTCTGGCAGATTACGGGCCTCCCATTGCTGCTGCCAGGCCCGTAATCTGTCATGGGCCCCTATACCGCCTCCTCATGCTGCTGCCAGGTCCAGAGTCTCTCATGGGTCCCTGTACGGCCTCCCATTGCTGCTGTCTCCATCGCCACACTCTGCCATGTGCCACTTTCAGGTCTCCTCACACTGCTGGTGGGTTCCATTTTGTCATAGGGTGCTGTATGGCCTCCCATTGCTGCTGCCTCCACCGCCACACTGTGGCTCCACACTCTGGTTTTGGCCCCGTGACTGCCCAAATGAGTGAAGTGTTCGGTGATTCTAAGATCGACGGCACTCATCTGCATGTCATACTGACTGACAGTATTATTTCTCTTCCCCAGCAGACTCCAAGGGCATTTAAATTAAAGGTACAGTGTTCTGCACTAATATAAAGGCTCTCTGAAGCCTAGAAACACCCTTTTTAAAGTTAAATTCGCAGCGAATATATTCGCCTCGAATCGAATTTATTCCTCGAATTCGCCGAATGAGCCGAATCGAATTTTTGAATACTTCGCTCATCTCTAATTATGATACTAGAAATTTTTGAGAAAAAAATATATACTGTAGAGCATTGCTATACAAGCCATTTTAGAATTTACTGTTATTCAATTTTTTTTTCCATTTCAATCTGCAATGCTGAAATTTTCAGTATAATTCAAAGCAATAGGGTGTTAGGTACACCATTGGTGTACAACATGCCTCCAAAAATGTAATTTCAAGTAAGATTTTAGCCATTCTCTGGAACAGAAATGTCATTTTATTGAGATACTCCCTAGGGGTTAACTACTTCTAAGGGGATGCACAGACTTCAACTTTTCTCATCAGAACACAGAACATGCACCAACTGATTATAATGGGCCAATCGCTCCCATTCAGAATTATCCAATGGACATAGTTAAAGAAACAGTCATTTCTTCAGGGCAGAAACAGATAGGAATTTAGAACAAAGTTTGTTCAAATGCAATGTACATTGATCATTCAAGAATGAATTCAAGGACAGCCATAAAACCCTCACTGCTTAGCAAACAGCCATCGGGGAAGGTGATCCTTTATTGCTTCCATAGATGAGGCCCAACTAAAATCCCATAGATGCTGAGAACACAACATTCCCTTCTTTTCTAAAAAAAAAATATTTATTGAATGAACTAAAAGGATTTTTGTATCCCTAAAACCATCACCCCAAATTTCAATTGCTATCTGTCACAAAATCCTTTTGAAACAATGATCTACTATTAAAGTGTAACTAAAGGCAAATATTTTTCTTTTTTGTTTAGTTTTGGATAGAGTGGAGAGGGATTAGAATCCCTGCTATTTTTTATCGCTGTCTGTACCCTTGTTAGGGAGATTTACCCTCTCTATTTGACCTGTTTACCATTAGCATTGAAAAAAAAATAAAAGAACATCCCAAATTCTGGGTTGTCCCAAAAAAAGTATTATAGGGAACTCCTATAATAGGCACACTAGTTCTGGTGGTCTATGGGTCCCCAAGGGATTCCCTTAATTTGCAGGGATTTTCTCTCACTTCATGTTTTGACTATGGGACAAGAAGTGAAGGTAAATCGCTACAATGGGGCACAGATGGCAAACAATAAACCAACAGGGGTTATAACCCTCCCTTACTCTATCTGAAATGAGAAAAAATAGCCTATAGTTCTACCTTAAAATTAACCAGAAAATATGACCAAAAAAGCATACATTCTTGCATATATTATTTATTCAAATATAAGAGGAAGAGAAATTGAGACCAGAAATAGATAAATATAAAATTTTAAAAACTGGGAGGACTCTAAAAGTAATAGCTAGGACAGGGCTTGAAATTTCCACTTGCCTGCTCACATTTGGCTAGTGAAAATAACATGTGGGCAAGTGTGTCCCAGGCGCCGCATGGGAGGGTGGGGAGCAGGTGCTACCAACAGCACCAACCTGCCCCAAGCACTGTGTCGAGGGGGGGCGCACTGCTGGTGCCGCTCCTCAATGACCGGAGTGATCACAGTTTCACTCCTGTCACAGGGAGCAGATGCTGACACTTGCTGGAGGGAGGACTAGGCTTTCTCCTCCCTCCTGCCTTCAGGGGGCAATAGACAGCCGGCACTAAGGAGTGAAGGCAGAGTGTCCTTCCTCTCTCCCCTTGTCATGTGACTTATCACATGACCGAAGGAGGGAAAGAAGGAGAAGCTGCATTCACAAGAAGATCTGTGAGTGCAAGGGGGAAGGGTGAGGTTATACTTATGGGGAAACCTGATGTAAAGGGGGGCTCTGATGAGAATATCTTATATAAAGGGGGACTCTGATGGGGACACCTGATGTAAAGGGGGACTCTGATGGGAACAACTTATATAAAGGGGGACTCTGATGGGGACACCTGATGTAAAGCGGGACTCTGATGGGAACACCTTATATAAAGGGGGACTCTGATGGGAACACCTGATGTAAAGGGGGACTCTGATGGGAACACCTTTTATAAAGGGGGACTCTGATGGGGACACCTGATGTAAAAGGGGACTCTGATGGGGACACCTGATGTAAAGGGGGATTCTGATGGGGACACCTGATGTAAAGGGGGACTCTGATGGGGACACCTGATGTAAAAGGGGACACCTGATGTAAAGGAGGACTCTGATTGGGACACTTATTTTCATTTTATGTTTACATTGTTTTATGTTAACTACTTGCTCTCTGGACTCTATTAAGCTATTGCTGTTATGTTTAAATTGACATAATAAAGCTATGTTATAATTGTTGTTTTTTATATTTTGGACTCTTTATTCTAAAGAAAAATATAATTTCATAATCTTTAAGGGGGTGTGGTTGGGGCAGGGCTGGGGGCGGGGTTGGGGGATGGGCCTGGGGTGGGGTTGGAGGCGGACCTGGGCAAGGTTTGGTGGGGCAACTGGTGGAGAGTAAGGTTTTTGCCTGGCTAGTAGGTCTAGACTTGAAATTTTAAACCTTGAGCTAGGATACCAAATAGAGATTGCATACATTTGAAAGAGTTAGTTCCCCATTTCAGAAAAATGAAACTGAAAAAAAACTTACAAAGCAGTGTGCTTACAGTTGAAAGCACACACAGCACATAATGTGAAACAGCCCACGGCACACAGTTAACCCTTTGATTGCCCCACATGTTAACCCCTTCCTGCCCAGTGCCACTAGTACAGTGTCAGTGCTTTTTATTAGCACTCATCACTATATTGGTGTCACTGGAGATGTCAGTGACACCAAGTCTGTTCCCCCCAGTGTTAGAATGCCATTACTACTAAAAGAAAAAATCCAGTATATACACCGCCATTTGTAAATGCTATAACTTTCACATAAACCAATTAATTTACACGTATTGGGATTTTTATTAGCAAAGACATGTAGCAGAATACATTTTGCCCTAAATTTATGACAGAAATTGATTTTTTAAATATTTTTACTGGACATGTTTAATAGAAAACAGTCAAAAATATAGGGGTTTTTTTCAAAATTGAAGATTTTTTTTGTTTATAGTGCAAAAAATAAAAAAAGCAGAGGCAATCAAATACCACCGAAAGAAAGCTCAATTTGTGGGAAAAAAGGACGTAAATTTAATTTGGGTGAAGCGTTGCATGACCGCACAATTGTCAGTTAAAGTAACAGAGCGCCGTATCACAAAAAAAGGGCCTGGTCATGAAGGGGGGTGGGGATCCCTTGGAGGGCAAGTGGTTAATGACAGCTTCTTCAAAAGACACAGTTAACGGATGATACATTTTCATCTATTTGATCATTTAAGAAATTTCCTCTCAGGAATATAAAGATGATGGATGGGTCTATAGGTATTCAGTTCTTTCTTTGTTATAATCCCTTGCATAGAGATCCTGGTTTTTTAAAGAAGGGGAACTCAAAGGGCCAGCAACTTATCCTTTCTCAATGTCTAATTTTCCCCCTAAGTGGGCAGATTTTATAGTATTCATCACAGTAAAACCTTCAAATTTAAGAAGTAAAAAAAAGTTCCTCAAAATCTTTACAAGTCACACCCCTTTTTAAGTCTTTGTACTGAAGCAATTAAGGCAGCATATTTGCAGCTTCCCTGGCATGTGTGCGTTTGGGGAAAAATAATCCCTACCCTGCTGCTGATTTGATGGTCATCATTGTTTGAAACACTTTGAAATAGGGTGGTCTGCTGCACAAAAAAATACATTGATATATTTATACTGTTTAAGCCTGGCCATTTACACTGGTCATTGTTGAAAGAAGTAACAGATTCCTTTTTTACAGCTAGACACCATGGCCCCATCATATGTTTTCCTAGCAGCAGCTGATTTTTGAATAAGGAAGAGGTTAAGCCATAGCCCAACAACCACTAATCCTCACTTTAAACTGGGATGAACTGCTAATTTCTATATGAAAGATTCATCACAAGGAAACCAAGCAATTCCTTTGAAATTTCTATAAGCAAAAATTATGTTATTATGCTGAAAAAATTGCACTTTTTATTAGTAAACGTTTTACAGATAATGCTTGCATATATCCAAAAAGTCTGTAACTAGTTACAAAAAGTATAGCAATAGGCTCTCTTTATCAAGTTTGTCATGCTTCCTATATTTCTTAAAAGAAAATTCCTTTGATGAAATAAAAAAAAAAACATGTAAAATATAACTATAGGCAACGTTTTGTTTTTCATTTCGGATAGAGTAAGGCAGGGTTATAAGCCCTGTCATATTGTTTTTACTGTCTGTGTCTCATTGCAGAAGTTTCTCAACCCCATAGAAAACCTTTGGAGGCAGTTGAAAGTCCGTGTTGCCCAGCGACAGCCCCAAAACATCACTGCTCTAGAGGAGATCTGCATGGAGGAATGGGCCAACATACCAGCAACAGTGTGTGCCAACCTTGTGAAGACTTACAGGAAACGTTTGACCTCTGTCATTGCCAACAAAGGATATATAACAAAGTATTGAGATGAACTTTTGATATTGACCAAATACTTATTTTCCACCATAATTTGCAAATAAATTCTTTCCAAATCAGCCAATGTGATTGTCTGGATTTTTTTTCTCATTTTGTCTCTCATAGTTGAGGTCTACCTATGATGCCAATTACAGGCCTCTCTCATCTTTTTAAGTGGGAGAACTTGCACAATTGGTGGCTGATTAAATACTTTTTTGCCCCACTGTACTTGCATGAATGGATCTTCTGATTTTCCAGCACATATCACTCTGCACTTACTAAATAGTGTAATTGCCCTGAAAAGGCAATATTAAGTAGAAATTTAACTATTTTCCTTTAATTAAAAATAGTTAGGTATTCACATCTTTGATACAATATCATAGATGCCACCAACAATTCAAGAGCACACAGGGTTCCTTTATCAAGTAAATCTCTCATAACATAACCCAGTACAGTTCTAAAACCTTGGTCGACTGCATCATGACATATTGAAGATGTCTTTTAGGTGAGTCACTTTGACTAAACTAGCACTCATTCTGTACCATTACTTAAAGGGGAACTGAAGAGCAAGACCAAATGTAAAATGTTGGACCCCAAGGAGCTTTCGTCATACTGTGCAAGTACAAACAGCATACTTGCTCATTATGGCAGACTAACCTATCAAAGTGATTATCTCTGGTGTACATTCAACTCCTGCACGTGTGCATGTGAGTTACTACAGAATCATAGTGCGAGTGTACACTTAGCTGCACATATGTGGCTCAATATACAGTCTTGCCACATTTTTGCACGAAGGTTTATGATAGCCAAAAAAGATAAGGGGGAAAATAAGATTTTCTGGTGTATTCAACCCATTTACAATGAGCCACAGCTTGGAATGGAGGTGAAGGCTGGGCACATGGTCTTAAGTGCTAGAGGGCCTTGTCTTGTCTCTGTTTTTCTGTTTTTAACATAGCCAAAGGTAATATAAACATTTGGCAAATTGTGGAAAATGTACTTTTTAATCACAGTACAAAGGACAATGACACAAAAGTAGTCTGTGTGTGAGATTTTACTATCAAAGTACGAAAAGTCCTCCTGTATAAGATAGTAACATTAAAAAATGATATTTAAAAAAGAGGTTTGGATGATTTCTCTAATAGAATCCAAAACAAAATCTACTAAGGACAGTTTAGTATTATTTCCAAAGAACAATTCCAACTGCCTTATAGGGAACGTAACAGTAGTTTCTTTCCTTATAGTCAAAATGAACATAGTTGCCTGGTTGTCTTGTCTTTCCTTTCTCTGCATCAAAACTGTTGGAGTTTGTAATAGGTTAAACTTCATGCAGCTGATACTAGCAATAACAAATTTTGTAGAATTTCTTTGAGGGCAACAATATATGTTTTTTGATATGGCATTTGCAAAAGCATTTTCCCTTGCCTGTTTGTTACTGCGGAAGTAAGAATGTGTAATCACTGCAATTTAAAAATCCTCTACCAATACCAAAAAACCTACTGGCTTAGACTGATGTGAAATTGTACGCTGTAAAGGAGACTACATGACATTTTACCCACCTGCAAGGCACAGCATTGGCCCAATCAGTGAACAGCGGGGACCATAACTTGGAGTAGGCAGTTACAAGATCAAGCTGAAGAGGACAATTTTGCAGTGACAGAGAATGCAATGAAACATTGGGGTTTATTTACTAAAGCTGGTTCACTCAGAATCTCAGGCAATTCTGCATGGAAACCAATCAGTTTACAGGTTTTATTGCTAAAGCTTAATTTAACAAGTCAAGGTTAGAAGCTGATTGGCTACCATGCACAGGTGCACGAGATTCTGAGTAAACCAGCTTTAGCAAATCTACCCCATTGTGTGAATAATGACACAGAAACCTACCAGTAAAGAGACTGTAAGTGATCTCTGTAGCAGGTGTAACAGCTCCAGAACAAGTCTGAAGGTGATTCTGCTGTTAGAATCTCAGATTTGCAGTTATCAATGTCAACTTTCTTTTTCTTTCCTTAAGAATGAGCATAATTGGTGAAGCAGTCAGTGTCGAATAAGAAAACCCTCAGAGACAGAAATTGTCACTGAAGAAGAGAAGGAAAGAGGGAACTGTATTGACAGGCAGTCATATGATATTTAGCCATCGCGGAAGTTACTGACTAAAGTGACAATTTATGTCTAGAGAGAATAATTTTAATTTGTACGGGGATGCTAGTACAGCAGTTACTGAAAGGAGTAAGAATAATCTGACAAAGTTGTGAAAGATACTTAAAATAGGCACCAGGAAAGAGGTTACTTGAAACTGAACTCCAAACAGATTTTAAGCACTTTAATCCAGTCAAACATTCATTAAAAAGTAGCTAGGTGTATACAATACATACCTGAATCTGTCTTTATATTAGCAACACATAATTTGAACAGAAGAACCCAGACTTGATGAAGGAGGGTCAACACTCTGTACTGTTATTGTTGTGGATCTGATACAAAAAATTCTGTAAGTTACCTTTTCAATTTTATGGGAAGTATTTGACCTCTTGTTACAAATTTTGGAGGTGTAACTGTTTGACCTTTCTTCAGCTTGGTCCTTGTGTACCCCCTGTGATCATTTGGTGGACTCCAAACCTTGCCTGTGAGACATTTTGAGTAAGCTTGACAGACTATAGGCAGCAGATAAAAATGAAAAACTATATGGATTGTTATTTATGTGGTTTTTGATTGAATATGTTTAGAACTTGTTGTATATTTTTGTATGTAGCTTTGGAATAATCAGCAGTCATCTCCACAGTAAAGTCTTCTTTCTGGCACCTCGACCATGCAGCTAATTTTTGTTCAAGTGTCATCATATTGTGATCCTTCAAAACAATCACATTGTCTTTTTGCAGAGCAGCCTGTATTTTTCTTCTGGTTACCTATGGGTTTCCCTTTGTATCCCAAACATTTCTTCTGGCAGTTGTGGCTGCAATCTTTCTTTGTCTACCTGACCTTGGCTTGGTATCAAGAGATCCCTGAACTTTCCACTTCATAATAAGTGATTTCACAGTACTGATTGACATATTCAAGGCTTTGGACATCTTTCTATGTCCTTTTCCATCTTTATAAAGTTCCATTACCTTGTTACGCAGGACTGATGACAGTTCTTTTCTGATCTCCATGGCTCAGTATCTAGCCTAGTCAGTGCTTTCATGTAAAAGCTAACAAACTCATTGACTATTTATACACTGACACTAATTGCAATTTAAAAAGCCACAGATGTGGGACATTAACCTCTAACTTGCATTTTAATCTGTGTGTGTCACCTTGTGTGTCTGTACCAAGACCAAACATTCCAGGGTGTGTAAACTTTTGATCATGGCCATTTGGGTGATTTCCGTTATCATTATGATTTAAAAAGGAGCCAAACAACTATTTGATAATAAATGGCTTCACATGATCATCATCCTTCAATAAAAGAGCATTTTGTGGCATGATCAGTCGTATTTTCAATATCAATGCCAATATTTCACAATTTCTGCCAGGGTATGTAAACTTTTGAGCACAACTGTATATATATATATATATATATATATATATATATATAGTGCATATTCACGTTACTGACCAAAAGAATAGCCAAGGACTCCTTAGTATGTTAATTTATGCACGAGGTAATTACCGGTACCTTACCTTTGTTATGTTGGGCTAACCTGTCTTTGGATAAATATGTGGAAAGTCAGGGGGAGTTTCAGAGCAGGTTATTTGCAATCTACCAGCATTGTAAAATGCAAGTTTATCTTATTAGATTTGGAAAGGTCTTAAATATTCATGAGGCCCTTGTTTATGAGAAATTGCCTTTTAAAGAAGTGGAGTCTTTACCTATACAAGAAAGGTAAAAACATGCAATTTTCCCTTAAACATTATGAGAAGTATATGGTAAATATATTTAAGGTGTCCTAAATATTCATAGTGTACTTGTTTATGGTACAGAGAATTTCAAAGTGGGTGTCCTGTCCACCTTTGTACAAGGATGTTAAAGATTGCAGTGTTGCCATAAACAAGACAAGGAGTATCTATTTAACTTTTTAATTAAAATCTTTGCATACAGCTGTTCTAGACACATTGTTTGTTAGCACATAAGATCAAACATGCTCATAATACCAACCAATCAAATTGCTCGAAACTTTGGTCAGTGGGAAAAGGTGTATATTAGGGAAGGTTTTTTGGTTGAGTGGGGACAGGAGAAAGTGGATCCTCTGAAGATGTCTGATGGTTGCATAAATATTCTAAGTACCCTGTCATCTGCTTTGTCTGTATCTCTGTCTTATGAATTGTCTCTGAGCTCATTAAAACTCTCTCTGGAAAAGAACTGTTGGACTTGTTGCTGCGGGAACATACATTTATAAGTACACTCGTCATCCTTCAATTGATATAAGACAACAGAGGCGGGTGGGAGCAAATAAACCCTGAGCAGACCAATGCAATCAACCTTTGCACCATTCGCTACAATGGAGCCAAAAATGAAATTTACCTAGAAACCAAACCAGAAGTGTGCACTACAGGTTTACAAGAGGGGGGAGCAATGAATGACTTAATTTATGTGCTGCTATTTTTTTACTGTCCATTCACAGGATGGAGTGGATCCTTGACCAGTCTATGTTGCTTCAGTTCAGTCTACAGGGAGGTTGCATATCAGGCTGTGTTATCTGGCAGAGGTGCCTGGATCATTTAACTGGCTAGAATGAAAAATCTTTTGGATATTAAAGCAGTTTATATTTAGTATGTGTGTGTGTATTTTGAGTGTGTGTTTAGCCGCTATTTCTTTTAGTGAAAATAGCCATCAGTTGAGAAAATGCACTACACCTTCACCCCAAATTATTCAGTTTAAAAAAATAAACTACACCATTGTCCCGAAAAACCTAATAAACTGCAACAAGGATTTTAAAGAAGACACCCGGAGTTGACTGCAGGTATATTTGTTTACCTTTGTGAGCACTCCTGGAACCTCGAAACAAGATCATGCTCAGTCATGTAAATTCCAATTGAATGTACCTCTATACCTACTTTACAATCTTAATTGTAGTCTAGTATTATCATTCTGGACATGGTTTATTTTCAATTCTGGTACTGGGTGCAATAGGTTAAAAACACATACAGTTGCTTCACACTTCCCTGAACAATTTGCTGGCTACAGAATTCACAAAAGCTCACAAAAAAATCCCTACATATATAATGAATTCTGTGCTTATTTCATACATGACTCATCCCAGTGAGAAATTTGCTCATGTCAAATGGCGTGATAGGGTACAGTTCCTGTAAAACCCATAAAATAATACCATACTGTAACATTTTATAGTAACATTACCACAAAAGTACATATTTGTACATATTTTAAGTTGAAACAGAATAATGAGGAAACCCTGCTTAAAATTTCAAACTTGGTTAATTGAATTTCTTTCTGAAGTTCCTCAGTCTTAGTAATTTACAGAGAATGGTTCCAAAATTTGAACTTTCAAGAACATTTCACCAAAGTAGTAAAGCAGAGTATAATTGCTTTGATGAGGTTTTTTAGGAGCTAAGGTGTCCCTTACATAGTAAACTTCCTATTAGGGAACTGATTATAATAGGGATATTTTATTGCTTAGCTATCTAAAGGATCATGATAACTAAACATGGTGAGGCTTTTTAAGAACAATTGTATGGTATATTCAGATTCTTTCTTCAATAAACTTTCTCTGTCGCACATGTGTATGTGGGATGCTTCAAGGTTTTAGTGACAGATAATGCCTAGATCATTTTCTTTTTGCAGCTACCTGTAGGATGCTGTTCAAACAATACTGTACCATGCATTCATGTCCACTTGTATGTATCATTTACCTTTTCAAAAGTTGACTGTCAAAGGCAGACAGCCTGGGAGCATTCTAAAATATAATTTATTGGAATTAACCCAGACTAACCTTACCACACGCCTGCACATCCAAAACAAATAAAAAATGTATATATATATATATATATATATATATAAATATATATATATATATACACTGTATCATCCCTGAAACATATATTAACCTTGTAAGCATGTCAGCTGTTTTCTCTGTCATTTAAAGACAGTACATTAAGCCATGTTGTAAAGTTGACAGTGATTCAACTGTAAGATGATTAATGGAGCTCATCAATTGGAGGTAGACCATAGAGCTGGCGGGTGGGCTTACAGACTCCCAGAATAGTAGAAATGACTGGCAAGTTTATGTGTTTGTTCTCTTGTCCTTCTTTTTGATGGATTGTTCTCTACACAAAATATCAATAAGAAGAATGGGATAGAATAAGTTGGCTTTTTAAACACGTGGGGCTTTCATGGTGCTGCTACTGATTATAGCAACTTCCAGCTGTGTGAACTGATTATTTACTGAAACCTGATCTCATAGTATTCTATAGTCACATACACAAAACCGAACTACTATTCATTATATTCTAACTGATTGAATATCAGTATTGTGACAAAATAGTAGCCAACCTGATGCACTACCATGGCACCAAGAGGGCGGCCTTTTCCTGGGCAAAGAATATATTGACCCCTAATCTCCTCCTGTATTCCATAGCCTGTTGGGGCCTGTAGCTCAGAAAGTCAGCTTTTTCATTATATGGCCTCCACCTCGAACTACATCTTCCAAAATTCCAGATGTCTTGCAAGGAAGTCTATGGATTCACATTGACTTCACTCTTCCCCTGCTGGCCGGAGGAGAATTTTGTAGCTCAGCGTTAACAACCCAAACGAGTTGAAAAATTATGACAGAGCAATGTTTTTGGCTCCATATTTGGCTCCAAGTACCTGGCTACATACGAATTAAAATATACTGTATATATAAATATGTCACACTCCTTTCTCCTGGAATCCAGCACAATTTCCTTTCCAGCACAGGGCCCCTGTCTCAAGGTCCTACCTTTCTTCAGAGCTTGTGCATCTCCATGAGCTGGCATCCATCTTGGATTTCTGCAAAGCATGGTGGGAACCTTTATGCCTTCAGGCTTCTGCGGCTCCTCCTCAGAAGGGTGTGGTTGAGCACATTTAAACCTCCTGTCTGCAAGTGTGCGCTGCACTTGTGTCCTGTATGTTGCCCTGTTGCAAGCTCTTGTGTTGTTCCCATTTCTCTCCTGGTAACCGACTCGGCTTGGACAAGACTACTCTCTGCGTTAACCCTTTAACTGACCTCCCGTTGCTGAACCCGGCCCGTGACCTGAGTATTCTTTGCCTACCGTCTAGTACTGTCTGCTCCGTTGTTATTGACCCGGCTTGTCTGACTACTCTACTCGTGTTCCCATCTAGCTCCCACCAGCTGTACGCCATTGGCGGCAGTCGTTATCGCAGCTGGGGTCACTCGGGGGCCGCGACCTGGTCTCAGGCTGCATCAAGTCCATCCCCACCATCAGGGGCCCTGGTGAAGGGTAGCCTGGGGCTTAGATTCCGCGCCCTGAGGGACTCTGGTCTGTGGGTAGTGGCTGTCGTCAGTCGCAGCGTGACCTTACCATAGGCCTGCCTGCCCATTCCAGCGTTCCTGCCCTGACATTACACAAGTGCCATGAATCCTGACGGTGCAGGTACGCCTTCGATCCCTATGTTACTCGCCAGACTTGACCAACAGGATCGCTTGTTGGATCAGTTCGCTCAGGCGTTGCAGGCTCTGCTTGCACGCACAGCGCACCTTACCCCTGGGGCTATTAGGTCAGTTGTTACTCCGGTGGACTCTCCCACTGTTGCTCCGGTTGTTGTACCTACCTCCGCATCTGTTGCGGAACCCGCGGTACCCAGAGGTATGACTGGTTCTGCCCCTCTTCCTCAGCGATTTGGGGGGGAACCGAGTCAGTGTCGTGGTTTCCTTAACCAAGTGGGGATTTACTTTGAATTAATACCTCACGCTTTCCCTACTGAGAGGGCAAAGGTGGGCTTCCTAATCTCGCTACTCTCTGATAGGGCCTTGGCCTGGGCTAATCCCTTATGGGAGAGGAATGACCCGGTGATTCACGTGTTTACACGTTTCGTTGCCTCCTTCCGTACGGTATTCGACGTGCCCGCTCGCTCCGCTTCTGCTGCCAAATTGCTCATGTCCATGCATCAGGGTTCACGAACCGTTGCCGAGTACGCCATCGAATTTCGTACTTTGGTGGCAGAGGTGGGTTGGAACAATGAGGCTCTAGTAGCTGCTTTCTCTCATGGTCTCTCTGATGCGTTGAAGGACGAGATCGCAGCCAAAGAACTGCCTGTGGAGTTAGAGGCGCTCATCTCCTTCCTAATCTTGATTGACACCAGGCTCAGAGAGAGGCCTTCATTTAAGGAGCATCTGCGGAGGCCTCCTAACCGTTTGGCGCCTACGTTTTCTGTCCCACCCGTGCCTCCCTCTCCTCCCACGCCTCCTGGGGATGGTTTGTCTGGTAGTGAGCCCATGCAGCTGGGGTTTGCTCGCCTTTCAGAGGGGGAGCGGGCCTCTCGGCGTCGGGAGGGTCGCTGCCTGTACTGTGGTCTCGGGGGCATTTTTGGCAGTCCTGTCCCGTCCATCCGGGAAACGCCCGCACCTGAGATCCTGTCGGGGGCAGATCTTGGGTGGAGTTTCCTCGTCCCCGGTTTCCCGTAAAGATAAACCGCTTATCACCGTTGTCCTCTCTTGGGCAGGAGGCTCGGTGACGGCCCAGGCGTTGGTAGACTCTGGGGCAGGCAGTTTGTTTATGGACAGTTCGTTTGCTGCCCAGTACTCCATTCCTCTGCAGGCTCAAGAGACTCCATTGGTTCTCGAGGCGATAGATGGCAGGCCCTTGCAGCCGTCGCAGGTTACCCACGAGACCCTGCCGGTGGAGGTAGCTATTGGGGCTGTTCACAGGGAATTGGCCTGTTTTCAGGTAATTTCTTCCCCGCACTACTCCGTGGTTTTGAGCTATCCGTGGCTTCAGAGGCACAATCCGACCTTTGATTGGCGATCGGCCGAGATTCTCTCATGGTCACCACGGTGTGGGGCTGGTTGCATTCGTGGTCCGGTTAAGGTGCTGTGCACCTCCTCGGACTCTGTGCTGCCCACTGAATATGGGGAGTACCTGGACGTGTTTGACAAGGTGCGCGCCGGTGCTCTGCCTCCTCATCGTCTATACGATTGTGCCATAACCTTACAAACTGGTGCCACTCCTCCGCGTGGCAGGGTGTATCCTCTTTCGGTGGCAGAGAATCAGGCCATGGAGGAATGCATTGCGGATGCGCTTTCCCGGGGGCACATTCGCAAGTCTACGTCTCCAGGAGGAGCTGGGGTTTTTTTCGTGAAAAAGAAGGGAGGTGAGCTGAGACCCTGCATTGATTTTAGGGGTCTCAATCGGATCACGATTAAAAATGCTTATCCTTTTCCGTTGATCACCGAGTTGTTTGACCGCCTCAAGGGAGCAACAGTCTTTACTAAACTCGACCTTAGGGCTGCCTACAACCTCGTACGGATCAAGGAGGGCGACGAGTGGAAGACCGCGTTCAACACCAGAACCGCCACTATGAATACCTGGTTATGCCCTTCGGGTTGTGTAACGCACCCGCGGTCTTTCAGGAGTTTATTAACGATGTCTTACGTGACTTGTTGCAGCAGTGCGTGGTGGTTTACTTGGACGACATCCTGGTTTACTCTGCGTCTATGGAGACTCATATCCAGGATGTTAAGCGGGTGCTGCAGCGGTTACGTGAAAACGAGCTTTTCTGTAAGCTCGAGAAGTGTGAATTTCACCAATCCCAGGTTGCCTTTTTGGGCTACATCATTTCCCCGGTGGGTTTTTCTATGGACCCTGAGAAGGTTTCAGCGGTTCTGCAGTGGCCTCGTCCCAGTGGTCTTCGGTCCATTCAGTGCTTTTTGGGATTTGCCAACTATTATCGGAAGTTTATCAGGAACTTTTCCACACTGTCCAAGCCTCTCTCAGATCTGACCAAGAAGGGCAGTAACCCTCACGAGTGGTCACCCGAGGCCATCTCAGCTTTCAAGGCTCTGAAAGCCGCCTTCACTTCGGCCCCAATTCTGTCTCATCCCAATCCTGGGTTGCCTTTTGTTCTCGAGGTTGATGCATCTGAGACAGGAGTAGGCGCCCTCTTGTCCCAGCGTCGGTCACCCGAGGGACCCCTACTTCCTTGTGGGTTCTACTCCAAGAAGCTTTCCTCTGCAGAGTGCAACTACCAGATTGGAGACAGGGAGTTGTTGGCCATTATTCTGGCTCTCAAGGAATGGAGGCACCTGCTTGAGGGTTCTGTGGTCCCAGTCCTAGTTCTCACTGACCACAAGAACCTCACATATCTCTCGGAGGCTAAGAGGTTGACACCCCGTCAGGCCAGGTGGGCTCTGTTTTTGTCACGTTTTAACTATGTGGTCTCTTACTTGCTTGGTTCCAAGAATGTCAGGGCCGATGCCTTGTCGCGGCAATACTCTGAGCTGTCCAGGGAGGACACTGAGCCGACCTCGGTCATTCCTCCAAACCAGATCCTGGCTGCCATTCGTACCAACCTGACTTCTCCCCTTGGGGAGCATATTTTGGCGGCTCAAACTAACGCTCCCCCTGAGAGACCGGCTGGAAGATGTTTTGTACCTGAGGGATTGCGTATTCGCTTGCTACGTACCTACCATAATTCCAAGACTGCCGGTCATCCTGGTAGGAACCAATTGTCCTGGGTCGTTTCTCGGTTATTCTGGTGGCCATCTCTTCGTTCTGACATCGCCTCATATGTAGCAGCTTGTTCGGTCTGTGCCCAGAATAAATCTCCTCGGTACCTTCCATTGGGCCTTCTGCAACCCATTCCCAATGGGGAGCGTCCCTGGTCACACCTGGGCATGGATTTTATTGTGGATCTTCCTGCGTCTCAAGGTCATACGGTCATTCTTATGGTGATCGATCGTTTTTCTAAGATGTGCCATTGCGTTCCGTTCAAGAAATTGCACAAGAACTGGCTACGGTTTTCGCAAAGGAGATCTTTCGCTTGCACGGGTTGCCCAAGGTGATTGTCTCGGACCGTGGGAGCCAGTTTGTGTCCAGGTTCTGGCGCGCCTTCTGCTCCCAGTTGGGTATCGAGCTTTCCTTCTCTTCGGCCTACCACCCTCAGTCCAATGGGGCTGCGGAGCGTTCCAACCAGGCCCTGGAACAATTCCTTCGTTGCTATATATCGGATCATCAGGACAACTGGGTCGATCTCCTGCCATGGGCAGAGTTTGCGAGGAACTCGGCTGTCAACTCCTCCTCTGGGATGTCCCCCTTCATGGCCAACTATGGGTTCAAACCCGTTGTATTGCCTGAGTTGTTCTCTCCACAGGACATTCCGGCTGTGGATAACCACCTGGCTGCTCTGAGCTCCTCATGGGGGCAGATTCAGAGGTCCTTGAAGGACTCAGCACAGCGCCAGAAGCTCCAGGCTGATCGTAGACGATTGCCCGCTCCCTCATACCAGGTCGGAGATCGGGTGTGGTTGTCCACTCGCAACCTCAAGCTTCGGGTGCCCGCACCAAAGCTGGCCCCCCGTTTTGTTGGTCCTTTCCGCATTCTTCGCAGGGTGAACCCGGTTGCCTATGCCCTTGCTCTTCCTCCTGGGATGCACATCTCCAATGTCTTCCACGTATCCCTGTTGAAACCTCTGATCTGTAATCGCTTTACTGCCTCTCCGCCTCGGCCTCGTCCTATCAGGGTCGACGGCCATGAAGAGTATGAGGTGAGCCGCATCTTGGATTCTCGGTTGGTCCGCGGTCGGGTACAGTTTCTGGTCCATTGGCGTGGTTATGGTCCCGAGGAACGTTCCTGGGTTCCTTCCGCGGATGTTCATGCTCCTGCCCTCCTCCGCGCATTTCACGCCCGATTTCCTCAGAAACCTTTTGTTGAGCCGCGGAGGGGGAGGGGCCCTTGAGGAGGAGGTACTGTCAAGGTCCTACCTTTCTTCAGAGCTTGTGCATCTCCATGAGCTGGCATCCATCTTGGTTTTCTGCAAAGCATGGTGGGAACCTTTATGCCTTCAGGCTTCTGCGGCTCCTCCTCAGAAGGGTGTGGTTGAGCATATTTAAACCTCCTGTCTGCAAGTGTGCGCTGCACTTGTGTCCTGTATGTTGCCCTGTTGCAAGCTCTTGTGTTGTTCCCATTGCTCTCTTGGTAACCGACTCGGCTTGGACAAGACTACTCTCTGCGTTAACCCTTTAACTGACCTCCCGTTGCTGAACCCGGCCCGTGACCTGAGTATTCTTTGCCTACCGTCTAGTACTGTCTGCTCCGTTGTTATTGACCCGGCTTGTCTGACTACTCTACTCGTGTTCCCATCTAGCTCCCACCAGCTGTACGCCATTGGCGGCAGTCGTTATCGCAGCTGGGGTCACTCGGGGGCCGCGACCTGGTCTCAGGCTGCGTCAAGTCCATCCCCACCATCAGGGGCCCTGGTGAAGGGTAGCCTGGGGCTTAGACTCCGCGCCCTGAGGGACTCTGGTCTGTGGGTAGTGGCTGTCGTCAGTCGCAGCGTGACCGTACCATAGGCCTGCCTGCCCATTCCAGCGTTCCTGCCCTGACACCCTGGTCCTAGGTTTAACCAAGAGCACTCGCACCATGGCCATTCAGGAGACAGCTCTCCTGATTCGCACTGCAGACAATTGGAGGACAGCTCCCCTTATTGTCACTGCCTTCGGTTGCAAAGCAACATGTGGGTTGACATTCGATCAATGTGTATTCCCATGTCTCCTGATTGCTCTGTATCTGCCTCCAGGTCCTGGGAATTCAGATTCACTAAGTGCATCCCTAGGACTCCATTATTTACACTACTCTTTTTTAGCACAGACCCCCTATTGTGGTTACCACCTATATTTCGATTCCTCCTGTGTCTGCCATATCTGCTTCCAGTCTCTGGCAACTCAGTGTTATACTATAAGTTTTCCCCTGAGACATCAGTTTTCCCAATGTGCCCTGCATCATTTAGTGACCCCATGTGCACCCCTATCAGCCCCTTTGTCTCCAAGTTCACCACAGTGTTCCCCTGTGTGCTCTGTGACTGCAAGTGAGCCCCTGTGAGACTTTGAGTCTCCAGGTGCACCCCAGTGCACCCCATGTCATCTAGTGGCTCCAAGTGTGCCTCTATGTCTCCAAAAGCACTCCAGTGTGTCCTGCATCTTCATGCAGCCTCCAATACTCTCCTGCATCATCTGAACACTTCTTCTCTCAGTGTATATGGACCAATGATAACAAGAGTTTTCTTGAGCCTGAAGAACCCCAGTAGCCTAACGATCTGTACAAGAGGCTCTCTCAAAGAGTTGATGCCCAGGAAGTCAGGCAAGTCCATGTGATTCAATATGTTTATGCCTTCCCTGCCCAATCAGATCAATTTTAGGCCTATTTTTCAACCCTTTCTCTGAACTTTCATCACATCGCACCCTTCTCCTGCTCAGCCATTTGTTATTTCTTTGACCTCTATGCTTCACTTGATGCCTCCTTCATGCTTTTCTGGGAGTTCCAAAGGTCTCTTCTCTATGGGGAACTTTGGCCTGGGCATCACAACTCTGGGGAAAAAAAGGTGATCCTGTGACAAGAACTGTTTTTTTCTGATTCTCTTCCAAAGAATCTTAGAAAAGCCTGCTTGAGCCTTCTCTTTGGTTAGTGTCCTCCTACGCTGCTGCCAAGGTTCACTCACATTAGGACAGTATGTGATACAGCTTCCAACTCTTGCAACTGAACTCACTTAGAATAATCTGGCCCTCACAGCCACCTTTTAGCAGAGGTGAATTAAATGCAAACTGGCTGGATAAAAAAATTCTGGTGTGCCTAGAATAAGGAGTGCTGAACCACGCTTCTCATCCATCTTCCCAACAACCTATGATTCCAATGCATCGGCATCTTGGAAGCCTTCATGGATTCAGAAGTAGCTAGCAACATAATTTCTGCAATCCTAATCAAAATATTTGCCTGGCCCCTTGCGTTTCTTTCTAAGTCCCTTCAAACCTTTGCAGAAAATGGGCAAACCTTTCTTGTGGATCTATCCATTCTCAAACCATGCCTACTAAGATGTCCTTTGATGTGCTTCATGAAGAGGCCATTCACTTCTTATTCTGACACAATGTACTTCCACTCTCCTCCTGGGATTCCCCTGGTTCCAATTACACTCCCCAGTTCTAGATTGGTCTTTCTTCCAGTTAGTCAGCTGATGGCCCTCCTGTTATTCTATGTACCTCACCAAAGTCATGCCTGCCAAGTCTCTTCATTTGATTATCTCTGAGGTTACCTTCTCCATTCCAAGAGCAATGCAGATCAGTTACCACCAGATCGTCCCTATGATTGTGTCATCATCCTAATTCTGTAATGTACTCACTTTAGAGGATGGGTATGTCTGGTTTAGTCTTCCATAGACCAAAGCCACATTTGTATATATCTCTTAATCTCAAATCTCTAAAAAGACTTTATCCACAAATCTTTTTCTCCTGCTGTAACATGATTCTTCTTTGTAGAAAAAAAGAAGGTACTCTCCGCTCCTGTATTGATTACCAGGGACTAGACACCATCATTGTAAAAAACTACTACCTGTTGAGACATATTAAAGAGCTTTTTGATTGGTTCCATGGAGCCCAAATGTTCACTAAATTAGATCTATGAGGTACATACAACTGAATTCACATCAAGGAATAATGAATAGACAACTGTATTTATTATCAGGGACTTTCAATACCTGCAATGCCTCTGTCAAAATGGACACTTTGCTAATAGACACTAAGCTAGCTTTATTTCTGAGCTAGTCTCTAAAGATGTTCTATCCATGTACCCTGAGACAGTTGCTGCTATCTCCAACTGGCTCCATCCCAGAGGTCTCAGCAGTACACAGTGCTTTCTAGGATTTAAATTATTATCAGCAGTTCATCAACAACTACTCTGTTCTTGTTGCTCCTATTACCACTCTCATCAGGAAAGATGCTGACCATTGAAATTGCATTCTGATGAAATTGAAGCATTAAACACCTTGAAGCAAGACTTCCTTTCTGGTCCAGCCCTTATAAGATCCAACATTGCAAGAAACTGCTGCATTGAGGTCAATGCATAATCTGTAAGACCCAGTAAAGTCCTTTTTCAATGCCCCTTAAATGAAAGGGCTTAGGCCTTGAAGAATGATCCTTGGGCCTCACAAATAATGTTTTGGCTACCCAGTAAATAAAATATATTTCCGCATTCATTTTAAATCAGGATGCATTGTAAAAAAGGATGAGGGAGGGAAGTGTTAACATTACACTCCAGCACTAGGTCTCCTCTTCAGTGTGTGATGGTACTTTTAGGTTTTAGTTCGAGGCCTGGCACTTTGGCCAATCAGGAGATAGCTTTCCTGATTGGTGCTGTTCTACTTGAAAGCTGTTAGAATGCCAATATCAGTATGTGACTCACCTTCCATTCTTAGTATTGAGATTCTGACAGCTTACGAATGCTCTGGAGCTGAGCAGAGGTGCAATGTTATGCAGAGGTACTGGGTGTGTTGAGAGACGCTTGATACAAATGTGATACATTTGTTTGCATTGGTACTGAGGTTTAATCAAATTAATCTCATCATGTGAACACAGACTATTGCACCATAGAATGTGAGTTAATGTACAAGTGGTGTTTTTGTTTGTCATTTTAAATAAAAGGTGTTTTAATGTATAACACTATTTGGAGCATTGTATATTTTTTACATGATGTCTGGGTCCAATGTGATGTGGATATTACAGCAGTGAACCAGAGGAAGAATCATACCAATAGTGGGTTGATACCACACAAGACCTAAAATAGTTAAGTCACTTAGCCTTGGTGCACAAAAACATAGGAACTGAGGTACATAAAAATGGCAGCAGGTGCTCTGGACTGATGAGTCAAACTTTTGAAATATGTGGCTGTAGCAAGAGGCAGTTTGTTCTTGAAGGGCTGGAGATCAGTACAATAATGAATGTCTACAGGCAACAGTGAAGCCTGCAACAACTGAGGTTGTTTGGAAGTTTGAAGCTGCATTTCTGCAAATGGAGTTGAAGGTTTGGTCAGGGTCCATGGTGTCCTCAATGCTGAGAAATACAGGCAGATACTTATCCATTTTGCCATACCATCAGGGAGGTGATTGACCCCAAATGTATTCTGCGGCAGGACAACGACCGCAAACATGCAGCCAATGTCATTAAGCACTATCTTCAGTGAATAGAAGAACAAAGAGTTGCAGAAATTATGGTTTGGCCCAGAGTCCTGATCTCAATATCATCAAGTCTGTCTGGGATTACTTGAAAAGACAGAAGGATTTGAGGCAGTCTGCATCCACAGAAGATCCGTGGTTGGTTCTCCAAGATTTTTGAAACAGCCAACCTGCTGAGTTCCTTCAAAAACTGTGCAAGTGTACATAGAAGAATTGATGCTGTTTTGAAGGCTAAGGTTGATCACACCAAATATTGATTTGATTTGGATTTCTCTTCTGTTCATTTACTTTCCATTTTGTTAATTGATACAAATAAACTATGACTGTAACTTCTGAAAAGCAATTTGTGAAAGCATTTTTCCACATCTGCCTAAAACTGTTGCACATTACATTTCCCTGGAGGCTGCAGGATCAGTACACAGAGCAGCTGGTGAGTGGGTTGGATGTGTCATTGGAGGTGGCTGCTGCACCCAGAAGAGGTAGCCAACTGAGGAGAACCAAGATGTATGGCACCTGAACAGTGGATCACAGCAAGACAATGCTGGATTCGCTAAGTGGGTGAGTATGCTGCACTACAAGTAAGAGGAAAAAAACATGGGCGGGGAAGTTGAGTACCACTTTAAGAATCCTAGAGTGCACATTAATCATAAAAGGTATGGTATTGTATTTATTGATTGATCACAGATAATATAATATTTAATGGTGGATGAACTAAATATACATTAATTAGTCTTTTGGGGGCATCGTCCTGGTAGAATACGTATGACTATGGTCAACAAAGAAAAATGTGACTTTAAATTATGCCACCAAGAAACCTACAACAATTCATTATAAAATAAAAATGGATAAGAGCTATACAATATTTTTTATTACCTAAACAATGTCATAAAAAACCCACAAGGGCTTAGTTAAAGTGAATATACATAGGAGATACAGAATATATTGTGATAGACAGAATGGATGTCCTCACTATGTAAAGTCTACGCATTTCATGGGTAACCTACTTCTTCAGGACTAGGACATATTGCCCATATCTTTAAGTATGTATATATTCAGTCTAAAAAGAAACAGATACACAGTAACAGAAAAATACAAAAAAATAATCTAACAATATGATATAAAAAGCAAATAATTTATTTATTACAGGTACTTATATATTGCTGTCAATTTATGCAGTGCTTTACATATATATTGTACATTCACATAAGTCCCTAACCCTCAAGGGGCGTACAAACTAAAGTCCCTAACTTACATTCATACATACACAATTAGGGCCAATTTTAACAGGATCTAATTAACCTACCAGCATTTCTCTTGGGTATCAGAGGAAACCCAGGCAGGCACGGGGAGAATATGCAAACTCCAGGCAGGTAGTGTTGGGGTTTGGATTTGAACCAACAACCCTAGTATTGCCAGGTGGAAGTGCTAACCATTTAGCCACTGTGCTGCCCGCATAGTGAAGCAGCATAATAGTAGGACTGTCGATCACAGCAAGGTGGAAGGAAAAATATATAATAAAAAAAATAAAAGACCCTTATCTAACAGAAAAGGCCTCTTTAGAGGACATGAGCAGCTATGGGTGGCAAACACACTTCCCCTGGCCCATGTGGAAACCCTGTGGTTCCACAGACAGCACTAATAATGGCCAAAACAATAAATTATATAAACAATAAGAAATGAAAATCCATAGGCCTAAAAGGGCTTTGCATAGTACCTATAATGCAATACTCACCTCCATGGGGAGTGTGGAGAAAAAGGCCACAGTCCATGGGTCAGAAATTATGTAGATGGAATGTCATACTATTTATTAAAAACAACTTTAATGCTACCTGATAAAAAAAGAAACATAAATATTTAATACATGTTGGAATTTAGAAAAATACTAATTACTTCTAGTAAAAACAAAGCTATCTACCACTCTGCTTTTGAGGTTACACTCTTGTTGGTTATTCTAGACTGCTTCCAATGAGCTTGAGGAAAGATGTTAAGTGATAATCTCCCCCAATTGCTCAGTGCTGCATTATAATTTCTTCGCATGACCTTCAATTCATTAACTCCTCCTTAGGTTATTTTAGGCAGGAAACACTCATTAAAGAAGGAAACAAGAACGTTGTGTTTTTCTTTTTTTTGATGATTACTCTCATGAGATTAATCACATTTAATTGTACCTAATCACACTATTTTGTCATAAGTGGTACTTTTTGCAGCATTAACATTGCTACTATGGCCTAGGCTCAAGTATTTCTGTAACAGGAATCTCATGAACCCTTACATATTTCTTAAAGGGTAAACATAGCAAATAAAAAAAAATATAGCGTATAAATGTGCTACGCCAGTCATATTGTAATTTAATGTTATTAAAAATTACCTTTCTTTTTCCATCTGTAGAGCTGTAATTTTCTGTAATATACAATACAATATGGCAACCTGTAAATGTTATGTAATGTAATGTCCTGCTTGTGTGACTGGCTCACTGTTTTTTCCCAAAAGTCTGCACTAAGATATGTCAGAATAGGTCATCTTCTGCAATGAAAATGTAATTTTTGGTGAAATACTCTCAAAGGTTTAATAACTTCTAAAGGGATGCAGACCCTGTGACATTCCTCATTAGAACACTGAAAGTGTATCAGCTGATTGATAATTAAAAAGCCACTCCCATGCGGATTCACTCAGCACACAATACATAGCTACAGTATGTCTTCAGAGCAGAATCCAAATCAAAGTTTATTAAGGTCCATGCAATGTACATTGATCACCTGGAGGGGATAGTTTTTTTCTCAACAAAACTGTTAAGCAGGCCATAGTTAATGCAATTTTCTTTCCTACAACCAGCCCCGGAGGAGCTATTGTGTTTCCTGGTGGAGGAGTGCAGGGCACCGTCCCTGCCAGGAGAACACAATGGTTTTTGCAAGTGGCTATAGCCGCTGGCAATAATCACATGCTTCGATCGACTTGGGTGAAGTCAGCCTATCAATAGATGGAACAAATCTCGACTGGTCCCTGCAGAAACAGCTGAAATTCAATCCATCTATGGCTGGCTTTACTCTTTAACTAACTAAGGTTACCTAACTATAGGTAAGTACATATACATCGCATATATCTAAATATACTTTCATTTTGGGATGTTTGACCATTTTTACAAATTAAAAAACTGCACTCATACATGAACATTTTCGGAGTTAGATAACCGGGAGACATGACCTACTTTGACTTGAATTCTCGATATACCATTTACCTTCATCATCCGGCAACCGTACTAGTTAAAATTTCATGAATGCCAGAATCCTAATCTTTGGCATGGTTCCAGGGCTGAATTGTTACCATTATGGGCCATGGTCTAGGGTGGGCCATGGTCAAGGACTGCCAGGGGCAGCACAGAGCTAACTACGCATTAGAGTCTATTTATAAAAAAATTGCCGTGCAAATGTCTCATCTTTTTTATAAAATTACAAATAATATATGTAAATGTAATGTCTCTTCTGCAGTAAGACAAATGTACCTGCTTGTTAGAAAACTTGAATGTACACTGAGCTGCAAATGCAGACATACCCAGCATATGGGTGGCCTAGTGTCAGATTGAATGACTCCTGTCCTCAAGTCAAGTCATCACCAGCTGACCAATCAAGAGGCAGAAGGCTCAACACACACAATAGAAGCCTGAGGAAAAGGAAATTTGCATCACTGGAATGGACGATGAGTATTCTTTAAAAATATTCAACCAAAAGAATTAGAGAACATTTGACCAACAGAGAAAATAGACTAATAAAACTTGACTGGAAGAAAACAATAAAAAGGAGACCTTTGTACTGAGTACAAAGTGTATAGAGATTCATGTGCTCATCCCCGACTGTATAATAATTCAGATTCTGTGAGGAGTGAACGGTTATACAGAATTGATACACTGTTTCAGAGACAATATTGTGGACAGGGGCGAACTGACCAATTGGAAACTCTGGCACTGCCCGAGGGTCAGTAGGGGGCCCCATAAGATGCCCCTGGTACCTTTTTCATAGGCTTTTTTGAGTTTGGGTAAGGATACAGGGGTCCCATGATACCCTATTGCCCGTGGGCCCCATGAGTTGTCAGTCCACCCCTGATTGCGGGTAATGTATTCTGGGCATAGGACCCTAAATGCTAAACAGCTAAATGCTAAACTCTATCCAGCTGCAGTATTTTTTAGCCTGGCATAGGCTTTGACAAGAAGCAGGCAGCAAGGCTGAATGTTGCACCTGTGCCTCCTGGACCCACTAAAATGCAGGGATTCCAACTGCAGGCGCCAGATGCCATATGTACAAAGGGTCTAACCCAACAATACACACCAAAAATGGTGTATGCACTATATTTTGTAATGCAGCATACCACAAAGAATAGTATTTTCAGTTACTCACCATGCTCAGATGCAGGCTCAGGCACCTTTAACTCAATTTTCCCTTGTGTTACTAGACATTCCCAGGCAGTATAATTTCCTAAGCTTCCCTCCCTGAGTTCAGAGAGGCCACACCCGATTAAGAAGAGGTAGCTGGGCAAGTGATCTACAGCCAGATGCTAGGCCCTCCACTGTCAGAAATGGTGTGTAGGCAGCCCGGCTTCTCTACGAACCCAGATACTATGGGAAGCTCCTCCCTGATTGCTATCAGAGTACTCCAGTTCCAGTGAGGTATCCCTTTGTCCTTGGGCCTTGGATCCCTCCAGTTGTGCACCTGTGTTAAATGAGCTCCCCTGAGCTTCACTGAGAGAGACCATGTTTATGAGGATAATCACTAGAGATGAGCGAATCGAAGTAGGCGAAGTGGAATTTGAGTCGAATATTGGAAAATTTTTCCTAAAATGGCGGCGGACATGTGCGGCGACGGAGCGGGGATGTCTGGGAAGGCGCGCAGACAAGGCGCGCTGACCCATAATGCATTCCTTAATGACATGTGATCGCATTAGCCAATCAGCAGCCAGGCAGCCAGCACTGTGTAATGGTCGAGCTATAAATAGCGGCCATTTTAGAATTCTTCATTTGCCTCCAGTCATTCAAGAGAGGCAGACCGCTCTGTATTAGGGACAGAGTTAGGGCCACAGAAACGTTACTTGGGGACAGAGAAACGTTACTTAGGGACAGAGAAGCATTACTCAGGGACACAGAATTGTTAATGAGGGCCACAGAATCGTTACTTAGGGCCAAAGAAACGCTAGTTAGGGCCACAGAATTGTTACTCAGGGACAGACAGAATTGTTACTGAGTGCCAGAGAATTGTTACTTAGGGCCACAGAAACGTTAGTTAGGGCCACAGAATTGTTACTCAGGGACAGACACAGAATTGTTACTGAGGGCCACAGAACTGTTACTTAGGGCCACAGAACCGTTACTTAGGGCCACAGAATTGTTACTCAGGGACAGACAGAATTGTTACTGAGTGCCAGAGAATTGTTACTTAGGGCCACAGAAACGTTAGTTAGGGCCACAGAATTGTTACTCAGGGACAGACGCAGAATTGTTACTGAGGGCCACAGAACTGTTACTTAGGGCCACAGAAACGTTATTAGGGCCACAGAATTGTTACTCAGGGACAGACAGAATTGTTACTGAGTGCCAGAGAATTGTTACTTAGGGCCACAGAAACGTTAGTTAGGGCCACAGAATTGTTACTCAGGGACAGACACAGAATTGTTACTGAGGGCCACAGAACTGTTACTGAGGGCCACAGAAACGTTAGTTAGGGCCACAGAATTGTTACTCAGGGACAGACACAGAATTGTTACTGAGGGCTACAGAACTGTTACTTAGGGCCACAGAAACGTTAGTTAGAGCCACAGAATTGTTACTCAGGGACAGACACAGAATTGTTACTGAGGGCCACAGAATTGTTACTTAGGGCCACAGAATTGTTACTCAGGGACAGACAGAATTGTTACTGAGTGCCAGAGAATTGTTACTTAGGGCCACAGAAACGTTAGTTAGGGCCACAGAATTGTTACTCAGGGACAGACAGAATTGTTACTGAGTGCCAGAGAATTGTTACTTAGGGCCACAGAAACGTTAGTTAGGGCCACAGAATTGTTACTCAGGGACAGACACAGAATTGTTACTGAGGGCCACAGAATTGTTACTTAGGGCTACAGAAACGTTACTCAGGGACACAGAATTGTTACTGAGGGCCACAGAACTGTTACTTAGGGCCACAGAAACGTTATTAGGGCCACAGAATTGTTACTCAGGGACAGACAGAATTGTTACTGAGTGCCAGAGAATTGTTACTTAGGGCCACAGAAACGTTAGTTAGGGCCACAGAATTGTTACTCAGGGACAGACACAGAATTGTTACTGAGGGCCACAGAACTGTTACTTAGGGCCACAGAAACGTTAGTTAGGGCCACAGAATTGTTACTCAGGGACAGACACAGAATTGTTACTGAGGGCCACAGAATTGTTACTTAGGGCCACAGAATTGTTACTCAGGGACAGACAGAATTGTTACTGAGTGCCAGAGAATTGTTACTTAGGGCCACAGAAACGTTAGTTAGGGTCACAGAATTGTTACTCAGGGACAGACAGAATTGTTACTGAGTGCCAGAGAATTGTTACTTAGGGCCACAGAAACGTTAGTTAGGGCCACAGAATTGTTACTCAGGGACAGACACAGAATTGTTACTGAGGGCCACAGAATTGTTACTTAGGGCCACAGAAACGTTACTCAGGGACACAGAATTGTTACTGAGGGCCACAGAACTGTTACTTAGGGCCACAGAAACGTTAGTTAGGGCCACAGAATTGTTACTCAGGGACAGACACAGAATTGTTACTGAGGGCCACAGAATTGTTACTTAGGGCCACAGAAACGTTACTCAGGAACACAGAATTGTTACTGAGGGCCACAGAACCGTTACTTAGGGCCACAGAATTGTTACTCAGGGACAGACACAAAATTGTTACTCAGGGACACAGAATTGTTACTGAGGGCCACAGAACCGTTACTTAGGGCCACAGAAACGTTACTCAGGGACACAGAATTGTTACTGAGGGCCACATAACCATTACTTAGGGCCACATAATTGTTACTCAGGGACAGACACAGAATTGTTACTGAGGGACACAGAATTGTTACTGAGGGCCACAACCGTTACTTAGGGCCACAGAATTTTTACTCAGGGACACAGAATTGTTACTGAGGGCCACAGAACCGTTACTTAGGGCCACAGAATTGTTACTCAGGGACACAGAATTGTTACTGAGGGCCACAGAACCGTTACTTAGGGCCACAGAATTGTTACTCAGGGACAGACACAGAATTGTTACTGAGGGACACAGAATTGTTACTGAGGGCCACAGAAACGTTAATCAGGGACACAGAATTGTTACTGAGGGCCACAGAACCGTTACTTAGGGCCACATAAAAGTTAATCAGGGACACAGAATTGTTACTGAGGGCCACAGAACCGTTACTTAGGGCCACAGAATTGTTACTCAGGGACAGACACAGAATTGTTACTCAGGGACACAGAATTGTTACTGAGGGCCACAGAACCGTTACTTAGGGCCACAGAAACGTTACTCAGGGACACAGAATTGTTACTGAGGGCCACATAACCGTTACTTAGGGCCACATAATTGTTACTCAGGGACAGACACAGAATTGTTACTGAGGGACACAGAATTGTTACTGAGGGCCACAACCGTTACTTAGGGCCACAGAATTTTTACTCAGGGACACAGAATTGTTACTGAGGGCCACAGAACCGTTACTTAGGGCAACAGAATTGTTACTCAGGAACACAGAATTGTTACTGAGGGCCACAGAACCGTTACTTAGGGCCACAGAATTGTTACTCAGGGACAGACACAGAATTGTTACTGAGGGACACAGAATTGTTACTGAGGGCCACAGAAACGTTAATCAGGGACACAGAATTGTTACTGAGGGCCACAGAACCGTTACTTAGGGCCACATAAAAGTTAATCAGGGACACAGAATTGTTACTGAGGGCCACAGAACCGTTACTTAGGGCCACAGAATTGTTACTCAGGGACAGACACAGAATTGTTACTGAGGGACAGAGAATTGTTACTGAGGGCCACAGAACCGTTACTTAGGGCCACAGAAACGTTAATCAGGGACACAGAATTGTTACTGAGGGCCACAGAACCGTTACTTAGGGCCACATAAACGTTAATCAGGGACACAGAATTGTTACTGAGGGCCACAGAACCGTTAGGGCCACAGAATTGTTACTCACGGACAGACACAGAATTGTTTCTTGAGGGACACAGAATTGTTACTGAGGGCCACAGAACCGTTACTTAGGGCCACAGAAACGTTAATCAGGGACACAGAATTGTTACTGAGGGCCACAGAACCGTTACTTAGGGCCACGTAAACATTAATCAGGGACAGACACAGAATTGTTACTGAGGGACACAGAATTGTTACTGAGGGACACAGAATTGTTACTGAGGGCCACAGAACCGATACTTAGGGCCACAGAATTGTTACTAAGGGACACAGAATTGTTACTGAGGGCCACAGAACCATTACTTAGGGCCACAGAATTGTTACTTAGGGACACAGAATTGTTACTGAGGGCCACAGAACCGTTAATTAGGGCCACAGATTTGTTACTTAGGGACACAGAATTGTTACTGAGGGCCACAGAACTGCTACTTAGGGCCACAGAATTGTTACTCGGACAGACACAGAATTGTTACTCAGGGACACAGAATTGTTACTGAGGGCCACAGAACCGTTACTTAGGGCCACAGAATTGTTACTCAGGGACACAGAATTGTTACTGAGGGCCACAGAACCGTTACTTAGGGCCACAGAATTGTTACTCAGGGACACTGAATTGTTACTGAGGGCCACAGAACTGTTACTTAGGGCCACAGAATTGTTACTCGTACAGACACAGAATTGTTACTCAGGGACACAGAATTGTTACTGAGGGCCACAGAACCGTTACTTAGGGCCACAGAATTGTTACTCAGGGACACAGAATTGTTACTGAGGGCCACAGAACTGTTACTTAGGGCCAGAGAATTGTTACTCAGGGACACAGAATTGTTACTGAGGGCCACAGAACTGTTACTTAGGGCCACAGAAAGGTTACTCAGGGACACAGAATTGTTACTGAGTGCCACAGAACTGTTACTTAGGGCCACAGAATTGTTATGCGGACAGACACAGAATTGTTACTCAGGGACACAGAATTGTTACTGAGGGCCGCAGAACCGTTACTTAGGGCCACATAAACGTTAATCAGGGACACAGAATTGTTACTGAGGGCCACAGAACCGTTACTTAGGGCCACATAATTGTTACTCAGGGACAGACACAGAATTGTTACTGAGGGACACAGAATTGTTACGGAGGGCCACAGAACCGTTACTTAGGGCCACAGAATTGTTACTCAGGGACAGACACAGAATTGTTACTCAGGGACACAGAATTGTTACTCAGGGACACAGAATCGTTGAATTAAAGAGTATGTCAGACAACATGCAGAGGAGTGGCAGAGGAGGCAATGTTTTAGGAGCGAGCAGACGTGGCAGCAGAGGAAGGGGTCGAGGCAGCACTATTCGCAGCCAGAGGCCAGTGCTCCCGGTGTCATCCAGCGGTCGTGTCTCCACCGACAACCCTGCCGTCGTCGATTGGTTGGCTCGGTCGTCTTCCTCTTCCCAGGTCACCTCTGACACCTACAGCCAACGGTCGGTGGGTACGTCAGACACAACCATTAGTTGGCATGGCCCGGGACCAAGCCCACTGAAATCACGTGTCCTCTACCTGCCCCTGTCCTTTGGTGTTCCCTCACCAAGCGAAGTATCGCATGCTGTGGGCTCAGCCCCACTGTACAGTGAGGAAGAGCTAACAGAGGGCGGTCAGGAACGGGGGGAGACATCCGCCTTTTCAGCAGCCAGGCGAAGAAGTAGTGGCGAGGAGAGTGGCTCGGTAGCCGGTCTAGAGACAGGTCTGTCTCCTGACCCAGACGCAGCCGAGGGGGCTAGTAGTGAGGCGGAGACCCTACTTGATGATGAGGAGGTTGATCGCACTTGGCAGCCTCGTCGTCATCAGGCAATTTCTTCCGCATCATCAGGAGAAGAGGGTGGCAGCTTGGCAGCGAGCGAAACAGTCGGTGGGTTGCCCAGGAGACAGCAGCAGGGTCGTGGCAGTGTCAGTGGAGCCAAACGGCCACGGAGTAGAGCACCAGCTCCACTGCAGCCTACCACCACGGCCAGTAGTGGTGCCGGTGTGCACGGAGGAAGCAGCAGTCAGCCAGTGAGGAGTATCGGGGGCAAAGTTTCCTACTCGGCGGTGTGGCAATTTTTTGTCAAGCCGCCCGAGGAAGTAAACGTAGCCGTATGTCGACTATGTGGCCAGAAAGTCAAGCGTGGCCAGGGGGCCCATGTGGGGACTACAGCGTTGCGGCAGCATATGCAGCGTCGCCATTTGGTGGCCTGGGAAAACCGTGATAAAGATACGGCGGTTCTGCCCGCCCCAGCCCCCGCTCCATCACCCGCTCCGTTACTTGCTCCGTCACCCGACGTCAATCGCCCTCTATCAGCCAGTCAAGGCTCCAACACCTCTGCTGAGGGGAGTTGTCGCTCGTTGGCATCTTCCGCTCGTTCAGATGCTCCTTCTCCTGCTACTCCTCTTCACGGATTCCGTCAGCAGTCTTTCTTGGAATCCGTTTCCAAGAGACAACAGTTTGCGAGCACGCACCCGACGGTGCAAAAGCTGAACGTCCTCCTGTCCAAGTTGCTGGTGCTGCAGTCCCTCCCTTTCCAAGTGGTGGACTCAGCACCTTTCCGAGAAATGATGGCTTGTGCCGCGCCGCGGTGGAGAGTGCCAAGCCGTCATTTCTTCACCAAAAAGGCAGTGCCAGCCCTGCATTCACATGTAGAAGAGATGGTGGGCCAGTCTTTGAGCATGTCGGTCTCTGCCAAAGTGCACGGCAGCGCCGACGTGTGGAGCTGTAACTACGGTCAGGGACAGTACATGTCATTTACGGCCCACTGGGTGAACGTGGTGCCGTCACAGCCGCACCAGCAACTTGGACAGGTCACGCCGCTTTTGCCTCCACGTTTGCACGTCCTTGGTCCGGCAAAGATGTCCGCCTCTACCACCTCTTCTTCCGCCATGTCCTCAGCCGCCACCCCCGTGCCAAGTCCCATTACCCGACCGGCATATCACATGTGCAGGGCGCAACGGTGTCACGCTGTGCTGCACCTGGTATGCCTTGGTGAACGTAGTCACACAGGGGAGGAACTTCTCAGTGTAATGAACAGAGAAATCGACAGATGGCTGTCTCCGCGCAAACTGAAAATCGGAACCATGTTGACCGACAACGGAAAGAACATGGTGTCTGCTCTGCGTCAAGGAAGGTTGTGCCATGCGCCATGCATGGCTCACGTGTTCAATCTGGTTGTCAAGCGGTTCCTAAAATCCACCATCCCACTGCAAGACATCCTTAAAATGTCACGTAAACTTTGCATGCATTTCAGCCATTCCTACACCGCAAAGCACACCCTCCTTGAGCTGCAGCGGCAGAACGGAATTGCACAGCATCGCCTGATCTGCGACGTTGCAACAAGGTGAAATTCAACCCTACACATGTTAGACCGCCTTTACGAACAGCGAAAGGCCATCACCGATTTCCTGATGTTACAAGCGGATAAAGGTACTCCCCTGTGTAACTTCGATGTCAGCCATTGGCAGCTCATGCGTGACACCTGCCGCTTGCTCAGGCCCTTTGAAGAGGCCACGCTATTCGTGAGTCGGCAGGACTATGGGATGAACGACGTCATTCCTCTGTTGCACGTCCTGGAACAAATGCTGTTAACAATGGCTGGTCAGGGTGCGGTAGACGTGGCGCACATATCTCAACGCCACATGACCCCTGTGGGGGCAGGACAGGAAGAAGAGGAGGAGGTAGAGGAGGACATTTGTGCTCAGGAATTATTGAGTGAAATGGGTGGTTTTTCCACTCAGCGGACAGGAGTGGAGGAGCAGGAGCATCTGGTAGAGGAGGAGGAGACAGAGGACCCAGACGCACCGTGGCAGTATGCTGTGGAGATGGAGGCAGGGAGTCCCTCGCATTCCTTGGCACAAATGGCCCATAGCATGCTCGGTTGCTTGCGTGGCGACAGCCGAATAATAACCATCAGACAGAGGGATGACTTTTGGCTGTCCACCTTGTTGGACCCTCGCTACCGTTCAAAAATGGTGGCCTTTTTCACACCTGCTGAGAGGGAGGCCAAAATAACGTACTATAAAAACCACCTATGTAGTCAGTTGGTCTCTGCCTTTGTGCGCCAACGTCCATCCTCAGACACTGTGGGCCCTGTGCGCTCGCGTTCCGCTGCCATGGCAGCAGGGGAGGGGTGGGGTGGTAGGAGCAGTGGCAGCTCCACCAGCAGCGGCTGCCTCAGTCTGCAGTCAATGATGAGTAGCTTTCTTCACCAGCGCAGTGAGGAAACTACTAACCAGCCGCAGCAGCAGCAGCAGCAGCATCAGGTGGACCTGGAGCAGGACCTCAAACAACAGGCTTGGGCCTACTTGGACAGCACCCTGCCAACCGAGGTAGACAATCCCCTTGACTACTGGGCAACGAAACTTGACCTTTGGCCCCAACCAGCTGAATTTGCCCTTGAAAGGCTGTCATACCCGGCCAGTAGCGTGGCATCGGAGCGCGTGTTTAGTGCGGCAGGAGGTATTGTAACTCCGCGGAGGACACGACTGTCCACCCAAAGTGTGGAGAGACTCACGTTTGTGAAAATGAATCAGGCGTGGATTAGTCTGGATTTCAAACCACCAGTTCCTGACACAACTGACTAAATCCGCCATGAATCATGCCTCAAACATGTGCCACTTTCAGGTCTCCTCACACACTGCTGGTGTGTTCCATTTTTTGTCATAGGGTGCTGGCAGATTACGGGCCTCCCATAGCTGCTGCCAGGCCCCTAATCTGCCATGGGCCCCTATACCGCCTCCTCATGCTGCTGCCAGGTCCACAGTCTCTTATGCCATGTGCCACTTTCAGGTCTCCTCACACTGCTGGTGTGTTCAATTTTTTGACATAGGGTGCTGGCAGATTACGGGCCTCCCATAGCTGCTGCCAGGCCCCTAATCTGCCATGGGCCCCTATATACCGCCTCCTCATGCTGCTGCCAGGTCCAGAGTCTCTCATGGGTCCCTGTACGGCCTCCCATTGCTGCTGTCTCCATCGCCACACTCTGCCATGTGCCACTTTCAGGTCTCCTCACACACTGCTGGTGTGTTCAATTTTTTGACATAAGGTGCTGGCAGATTACGGGCCTCCCATAGCTGCTGCCAGGCCCCTAATCTGCCATAGGCCCCTATATACCGCCTCCTCATGCTGCTGCCAAGTCCAGAGTCTGTCATGGGTCCCTGTACGGCCTCCCATTGCTGCTGTCTCCATCGCCACACTCTGCCATGTGCCACTTTCAGGTCTCCTCACACACTGCTGGTGTGTTGAATTTTTTTACATAAGGTGCTGGCAGATTATGGGCCTCCTATAGCTGCTGCCAGGCCCCTAATCTGCCATGGGCCCCTATATACCGCCTCCTCATGCTGCTGCCAAGTCCAGAGTCTGTCATGGGTCCCTGTACGGCCTCCCATTGCTGCTGTCTCCATCGCCACACTCTGCCATGTGCCACTTTCAGGTCTCCTCACACACTGCTGGTGTGTTGAATTTTTTGACATAGGGTGCTGGCAGATTACGGGCCTCCCATAGCTGCTGCCAGGCCCCTAATCTGCCATAGGCCCCTATATACCGCCTCCTCATGCTGCTGCCAAGTCCAGAGTCTGTCATGGGTCCCTGTACGGCCTCCCATTGCTGCTGTCTCCATCGCCACACTCTGCCATGTGCCACTTTCAGGTCTCCTCACACACTGCTGGTGTGTTGAATTTTTTGACATAGGGTGCTGGCAGATTACGGGCCTCCTATAGCTGCTGCCAGGCCCCTAATCTGCCATAGGTCCCTATATACCGCCTCCTCATGCTGCTGCCAAGTCCAGAGTCTGTCATGGGTCCCTGTACGGCCTCCCATTGCTGCTGTCTCCATCGCCACACTCTGCCATGTGCCACTTTCAGGTCTCCTCACACACTGCTGGTGTGTTGAATTTTTTGACATAGGGTGCTGGCAGATTACGGGCCTCCTATAGCTGCTGCCAGGCCCCTAATCTGCCATAGGCCCCTATATACCGCCTCCTCATGCTGCTGCCAGGTCCAGAGTCTCTCATGGGTCCCTGTACAGCCTCCCATTGCTGCTGTCTCCATCGCCACACTCTGCCATGTGCCACTTTCAGGTCTCCTCACACTGCTGGTGTGTTGAATTTTTTGACATAGGGTGCTGGCAGATTACGGGCCTCCTATAGCTGCTGCCAGGCCCCTAATCTGCCATGGGCCCCTATATACCGCCTCCTCATGCTGCTGCCAAGTCCAGAGTCTGTCATGGGTCCCTGTACGGCCTCCCATTGCTGCTGTCTCCATCGCCACACTCTGCCATGTGCCACTTTCAGGTCTCCTCACACTGCTGGTGTGTTGAATTTTTTGACATAGGGTGCTGGCAGATTACGGGCCTCCTATAGCTGCTGCCAGGCCCCTAATCTGCCATAGGCCCCTATATACCGCCTCCTCATGCTGCTGCCAAGTCCAGAGTCTGTCATGGGTCCCTGTACGGCCTCCCATTGCTGCTGTCTCCATCGCCACACTCTGCCATGTGCCACTTTCAGGTCTCCTCACACACTGCTGGTGTGTTCAATTTTTTGACATAGGGTGCTGGCAGATTACGGGCCTCCTATAGCTGCTGCCAGGCCCCTAATCTGCCATGGGCCCCTATATACCGCCTCCTCATGCTGCTGCCAAGTCCAGAGTCTGTCATGGGTCCCTGTACGGCCTCCCATTGCTGCTGTCTCCATCGCCACACTCTGCCATGTGCCACTTTCAGGTCTCCTCACACTGCTGGTGTGTTGAATTTTTTGACATAGGGTGCTGGCAGATTACGGGCCTCCTATAGCTGCTGCCAAGCCCCTAATCTGCCATAGGACCCTATATACCGCCTCCTCATGCTGCTGCCAGGTCCAGAGTCTCTCATGGGTCCCTGTACGGCCTCCCATTGCTGCTGTCTCCATCGCCACACTCTGCCATGTGCCACTTTCAGGTCTCCTCGCACACTGCTGGTGTGTTCAATTTTTTGACATAGGGTGCTGGCAGATTACGGGCCTCCTATAGCTGCTGCCAGGCCCCTCATCTGCCATAGGCCCCTATATACCGCCTCCTCATGCTGCTGCCAAGTCCAGAGTCTGTCATGGGTCCCTTTACGGCCTCCCATTGCTGCTGTCTCCATTGCCACACTCTGCCATGTGCCACTTTCAGGTCTCCTCACACTGCTGGTGTGTTGAATTTTTTGACATAGGGTGCTGGCAGATTATGGGCCTCCTATAGCTGCTGCCAGGCCCCTAATCTGCCATAGGCCCCTATATACCGCCTCCTCATGCTGCTGCCAAGTCCAGAGTCTGTCATGGGTCCCTGTACGGCCTCCCATTGCTGCTGTCTCCATCGCCACACTCTGCCATGTGCCACTTTCAGGTCTCCTCACACACTGCTGGTGTGTTGAATTTTTTGACATAGGGTGCTGGCAGATTACGGGCCTCCTATAGCTGCTGCCAGGCCCCTAATCTGCCATAGGCCCCTATATACCGCCTCCTCATGCTGCTGCCAAGTCCAGAGTCTGTCATGGGTCCCTGTACGGCCTCCCATTGCTGCTGTCTCCATCGCCACACTCTGCCATGTGCCACTTTCAGGTCTCCTCACACTGCTGGTGTGTTACATTTTTTGTCATAGGGTGCTGGCAGATTACGGGCCTCCCATAGCTGCTGCCAGGCCCCTAATCTGCCATGGGCCCCTATACCGACTCCTCATGCTGTGACGTTGCAACAAGGTGGAATTCAACCCTACATATGTTAGACCGCCTTTACGAACAGCAAAAGGCCATCACAGATTTCCTGATGTTAAAAGCGGATAAAGGTACTCCCTGTGTAACTTAGATGTCAGCCATTGGCAGCTCATGCGTGACACCTGCGCTTGCTCAGGCCCTTTGAGGAGGCCACGCTATTCGTGAGTCGGCAGGACTATGGGATGAACGACGTCATTCCTCTGTTGCACGTCCTGGAACAAATGCTGTTAACAATGGCTGGTCAGGGTGCGGTAGACGTGGCGCACAGATCTCAACGCCACATGACCCCTGTGGGGGCAGGACAGGAAGAAGAGGAGGAGGTAGAGGAGGACATTGGTGCTCAGGAATTATTGAGTGAAATGGGTGGTTTTTCCACTCAGCGGACAGGAGTGGAGGAGCAGGAGCATCTGGTAGAGGAGGAGGAAGAGGAGACAGAGGACCCAGACGCACCGTGGCAGTATGCTGTGGAGATGGAGGCAGGGAGTCCCTCGCATTCCTTGGCACAAATGGCCCATAGCATGCTCGCTTGCTTGCGTAGCGACAGCTGAATAATAACCATCAGACAGAGGGATGACTTTTGGCTGTCCACCTTGTTGGACCCTCGCTACCGTTCAAAAATGGTGGCCTTTTTCACACCTGCTGAGAGGGAGGCCAAAATAACGTACTATAAAAACCACCTATGTAGTCAGCTGGTCTCTGCCTGTCTGCGCCAACGTCCATCCTCAGACACTGTAGGCCCTGTGCGCTCGCGTTCCGCTGCCATGGCAGCAGGGGAGGGGTGGGGTGGTAGGAGCAGTGGCAGCTCCACCAGCAGCGGCTGCCTCAGTCTGCAGTCGATGATGAGTAGCTTTCTTCACCAGCGCAGTGAGGAAACTACTAACCAGCCGCAGCAGCAGCAGCAGCAGCATCAGGTGGACCTGGAGCAGGACCTCAAACAACAGGCTTAGGCCTACTTGGACAGCACCCTGCCAACCGAGGTAGACAATCCCCTTGACTACTGGGCAACGAAACTTGACCTTTGGCCCCAACTAGCTGAATTTGCCCTTGAAAGGCTGTCATGCCCGGCCAGTAGCGTGGCATCGGAGCGCGTGTTTAGTGCGGCAGGAGGTATTGCAACTCCGCGGAGGACACGACTGTCCACCCAAAGTGTGGAGAGACTGACGTTTGTGAAAATGAATCAGGCGTGGATTAGTCTGGATTTAAAACCACCAGTTCCTGACACAACTGACTAAATCCGCCATGAATCATGCCCCAAACATGTGCCACTTTCAGGTCTCCTCACACTGCTGGTGTGTTCCATTTTTTGTCATAGGGTGCTGGCAGATTACGGGCCTCCCATAGCTGCTGCCAGGCCCCTAATCTGCCATGGGCCCCTATACCGCCTCCTCATGCTGCTGCCAAGTCCAGAGTCTCTCATGGGTCCCTGTACGGCCTCCCATTGCTGCTGTCTCCATCGCCACACTCTGCCATGTGCCACTTTCAGGTCTCCTCACACTGCTGGTGTGTTCCATTTTTTGTCATAGGGTGCTGGCAGATTACGGGCCTCCCATAGCTGCTGCCAGGCCCCTAATCTGCCATGGGCCCCTATACCACCTCCTCATGCTGCTGCCAGGTCCAGAGTCTCTCATGGGTCCCTGTACGGCCTCCCATTGCTGCTGTCTCCATCGCCACACTCTGCCATGTGCCACTTTCAGGTCTCCTCACACTGCTGGTGTGTTCCATTTTTTGTCATAGGGTGCTGGCAGATTACGGGCCTCCCATAGCTGCTGCCAGGCCCCTAATCTGCCATGGGCCCCTATACCGCCTCCTCATGCTGCTGCCAAGTCCAGAGTCTGCCATGGGTCCCTGTACGGCCTCCCATTGCTGCTGTCTCCATCGCCACACTCTGCCATGTGCCACTTTCAGGTCTCCTCACACTGCTGGTGGGTTCCATTTTTTGTCATAGGGTGCTGGCAGATTAGGGGCCTCCCATAGCTGCTGCCAGGCCCCTTATCTGCCATGGGCCCCCGTACCGACTCCTCATGCTGCTGCCAGGCCCGTAATCTGTCATGGGCCCCTGTTGTCGCTTGTTGGAATATTCCGCTCGTTCAGATGCTCCTTCTCCTGCTACTCCTCTTCACGGATTCCGTCAGCAGTCTTTCTTGGAATCCGTTTCCAAGAGACAACAGTTTGCGAGCACGCACCCGACGGTGCAGAAGCTGAACGTCCTCCTGTCCAAGTTGTTGCTGCCAGGCCCGTAATCTGTCATGGGCCCCTGTACCGCCTCCCCATGCTGCTGCCAGGTCCAGAGTGTGTCATGGGTCCCTGTACGGCCTCCCATTGCTGCTGCCAGGCCCGTAATCTGCCATGGGCCCCCGTACCGACTCCTCATGCTGCTGCCAGGCCCGTAATCTGTCATGGGCCCCTGTACCGACTCCTCATGCTGCTGCCAGGTCCAGAGTGTGTCATGGGTCCCTGTACGGCCTCCCATTGCTGCTGTCTCTATCGCCACACTCTGCCATGTGCCACTTTCAGGTCTCCTCACACTGCTGGTGGTTTCCATTTTTGTCATAGGGTGCTGTATGGCCTCCCATTGCTGCTGCCTCTACCGCCACACTGTGGCTCCACACTCTGGTTTTGGCCCCGTGACTGCCCAAATGAGTGAAGTGTGCGGTGATTCTAAGATCGACGGCACTCATCTGCATGTCATACTGACTGACAGTATTATTTCTCTTCCCCAGCAGACTCCAAGGGCATTTAAATTAAAGGTACAGTGTTCTGCACTAATATTAAGTCTCTCTGAAGCCTAGAAACACCCTTTTTTAAGTTAAATTCACAGCGAATATATTCGACTCGAATCAAAATTTTTCCACGAATTCGCCGAATCAGTCGAATCGAATTTTTGAATACTTCGCTCATCTCTAATAATCACAAGTAGCTGTGTGCTAGACTGTTTTACTGAAGTAGTGATTCTCAGTTTGAACACGTGTTGCTATAGAATTATAAAGAGACTATGATATGCTGCCACATGTTACCCTGACTGTGTGACAGAGACATAGCTATGAAGAGTCCATGTCTGTGCATTTTTCCTATGTTTGTGAAGTGTAACATATTTTGTTTTCCATCCTGAACCTGTTTTGCATTAGTGCTTCTAAATGTGTACCTGCTTGGTAAATTGCAAGTTACAGTTATTCTGATGCCTGATTATTCAGTTGACTGCTTATTTTGTTAAAGTGTGTTATTATGCATTGTGGTGCACTTTGGGGACTATTAGGGATGAATTGGGCTGCAGGTCATTAATGTAAATAGCAATGAATTGTCAACACAGCATAAAGGCATGCACGAGGACTTAAAATTAACCTGTGCCCAGACTAGGCACAGTACAGTATTTACATAGTCAGGTCAACCTGTTACACAATCTGCTCAAGCAGTAGCAGCACTTTAAAACAGACCCTTAAGAACCTCTGTAGCTATAAGCATTGTGGAGATGTTCATCCTCAATATTCATAACAGGAGCACAGAAATCTAAGTTTGCACCCCTTTTAACTTCTGTGGAGAGCAGATTCTTTGCAGCTTGCCAGCTCTATAATGTAAACACACAGCCATAATGAACAGCTTGTTATATTTTATTATCAGCAAAGTTAACATTTGAAATGGATCTATAATATGAATGATATATTATTAGACTGTTCATCCTATTATTATTATTATTATTATTGCTGCCGATGATGATGATGACAATGATAGTAATACTAATAACAACAACAATAATAGTAACAATATTTCTATAGCACTTTTCTTCCTGTGGAACTCTGATCAAGCCTGTTTTGGGTGACAAATTACAAAGGAGCAGTCCTGGGGGTGGGCTGCAGTGTGCTATGTCCAGGTTTAACCATGTAAAGACTGGCATTTTAAATCCCTCTCCTACCCAGGCCATTTGTTCAGTTTTCAGCACTGTGATATTTTGACTTACAATTACTGGGTCATGCAACAGTGTAAAAAATAATTTGATATCATTTTTTTAGATATAGAGAATTTTAATTTGGTGGTATTATTTATTACTATATAAAGGGAAAAGGACCAACATTTTTTAAAGAAAAACTTTCCCTTCTTCGGAAACAATGTTACAAACTTATATGTAGCACTTTAATGTTGGCTCAAAATCACAAAATGATGTACCTTGTGGGCCTTTGCAGTTCTTGGATATGTCTATAAACATCTACATATCAGACCCTGCTGTAGCCTTTTATCTTGTAACCTGCTTCAAAGGTACAATGTTGCCAAGGTTTTCTGCAGCAGGCTGGTTACACCATATTATCCTACACAAAGCGACTCAACTGGAGCTTAGGAACTGCTTTTTAATTATACAAAATACAGGTTTTTGGAAAATTATACTATTGATATATATTGTGATATGCTAGGAATGTATTCATAAAAACTTGTGAAGTTACTGATAGGCCTAATTTAAATTATTGCACACAGATGTCATCATTACAATAATAGCAGTTAACCTTTGTTTATAATAATATATTGTGTTGCGGTCACTAGGTCAACTTCCATACGATGTTTAAGGGAATACTTAATTCCACTTTATTTGCCTCAAAATCAGTCAATATTTGAAGATACAGAGATTCCCGTTCTCCATTTTTTTATTTAGCTGTGTTTTTAGAAGATATGATCTGCATGATGCCTTTGTTGATCTAGCAGGGCATTCTTAGGTTACAACTTCAATGTGGCTGTGAAAGATAACAGATGTGCTGCTCTTTTCCCATGACACTATGGAAGACCCTGAAAAGACTGTGAAGATGATTATGGAAACGGATCTTGATAGCAATGCTAAAACAAAAACAATCCCTTTATCATATGTTATAATATGGTACATCAGGAAGCTGCGTCTCCATCAGGAGTCTGCAGGCTGATCCTCCTGAAAGCCCCAACTCATTTATTAACTAAATCTATTTAAACCCTTTCTTTCTCAGCATGTAACGGTAAAAACATAGACTGATTTTCCTTTCCAAGATCATACACCTGCAACTTGCCCAGCACGCACAGCTCATCAGATACAAGCAGCATGACACAAATGATAAGCCAGCAAATTTAAAGCACTCAGAGGGAGAACTATGATTGTCCGAACTGGTCTGAGAAGTCAAGTGTAGCTGTAGGTGGTGAAAAAAAAAAGAAAAGTTTAATACATTGTTCAAAATGAAGGCCACTTTGAAGGATATACACTATATTGCCAAAAGTATTGGGACACCCCTCCAAATAATTGGATTCAGGTGTTCCAATCACCTCCATGGCCACAGGTGTATAAAATCAAGCACCTAGGCATGAAGACTGCTTCTACAAACATTTGTGAAAGTATGGGTTGATCTCAGGACCTCAGTGAATTCAAGTGTGGTACCGTGATAGGTTGCCACCTGTGCAATAAGTCCATCCATGAAATTTCCTTGTTACTAAATATTCCATGGTCAACTGTTAGTGGTATCATAACAAAGTGGAAGCAACTGGGAACAACAGCAACTCAGCCACCAAGTGGTAGGCCACGTAAAATGACAGAGCAGGGTGAGCACATGCTGAAGTGCACAGTGCACAGAAGTCACCAACTGTCCATAGAGTTGATAGCGAAAGACCTCCACACTTCATGTGGCCTTCAGATTAGCACAACAGTGCATAGAGAGCTTCATGGAATGGGTTTCCATGGAGAACAGCTCCATACAAGCCTTACATCACCAAGTGCAATGCAAAGCGTTGGATGCAGTGGTGTAAAGCATGCCGCCACTGGACTCTAGCACAGTGGAGACGTGTTCTCTGGAATCACACTTCTCTGTCTGGCAATCTGATGGATGTGTCTGGGTTTGACGGTTGCCAGGAGAACAGTACTTTGCCTGACTGCATTGAGCCAAGTGTAAAGTTTGGTGGAGGGGGGATAATGGTGTGGGGTTGCTTTTCAGGGCTTGGGCTTGGCCCCTTAGTTCCAGTGAAGGGAACTCTTAAGGCATCAGCATACCAAGACATTTTAGACAATTTCATGCTCCCAACTTTGTGGGAACAGTTTGAGGATAGCCCCTCCCTGTTCCAACATGACTTTACACCAGTGCACAAAGCAAGGTCCATAAAGACATGGATGAGTGAGTTTGGGGTGGAGGAACTTGACTGCCCTGACCTCACACCTGACACCTTTGGGATGAATTAGAGCAGAGACTGCGGGCCAGGCCTTCTCATTTGACATTAGTGCCTGACCTCACGAATGCACTTCTGGAAGAATGGTCAAACATTCCCATAGACAAACTCCTAAATCTTGTGGACAGCCTTCCCAGAAGAGTTGAAACTGTTATAGCTGTAAAGGGTGGGCCAACTCACTATTGAACCCTACGGACTAAGACTGGGATGCCATTAAAATTCATGTGCGTGTAAAGGCAGGCGTCCCAATACTTTTATCAATATAATCTGTCCATGGCTGGTTACTAGATTTGATTGTAGATATGTGTATAAGGTTACTAGATTACCATTGCTAAAAAAAATGGTGTCATTCTATCTGGATTCAATTCACATAGAATTTGGCAAATCTTGTTCGTAATTGGGTGACCCTAAATTAGAGGTGAATGCATTTCAAGTCTACAGGGAGAAATCTTGTCTTTAAAGTGTTACTAAACCCACAACAGTAAAATCAGTCTGTATATTCAGTAAAGCATGCTTGTTATACTCACTGTGGAACCTAAGGGGTTAATCCTCCGCATTGTGTAAAAAGGCCATTTGATCTTGTCTTCTTTGCTCCTCCTCTTGTACAAATGTCCATGTCTTATCTCCTGATAAGGCAGACTGAACCGTAGCCACTCTGCACATGGTTAGTTTGGTGTGAGAGGTTTTTTTTTTTTCTTTGGAGAGTGCATGTTATCAGTACAGGGCCAATCAGCACTCTAGACAGAGAGTCAGGGGTTCTTCATCCTCCTAGAGCAGAAAGAAAACTCCTCCTACAAACTATAACAGACATTTGCCTGCCCCTAAATGCCCCTCTATGTTAGCCTATCTGTCCATGCACACATAGGCATTTAGAGGTGCTTGGAGGCAGGGGCATTTAGGGGCATAAATCTGACCCAACCCGCATAAAGGAGAAGCGCTTTTGAGCCGAAAAGTTGCTCAACGCATCTAAACACCTGTAAATGCATCTAAACACACCTAAACGCTAGGCGCCTTTAGCACTTGAGGGTTTTTCATTTCAATGGCCAGAATAAATTAATATTCTGGCCAGTGAAACAAATAAATGCCTAGGTGCATAATGCTCCTAAATACAATGATAATGTAATAACACTATGGCTGTGACCCCCTCCCCCCACTTCCGTTTTTCCATTTTTATAGTGAAGAGGCTGCCTAAACCAAAGACTCTCTTATTAGCCATTCTGAGCCTGCTGGCCATAGTTCAAAGGCTATGCAGTGCATTATGGCTTGAAGAAAAAATTCACCCCCACACATTTTGCCACCTAACCTGTTTTCTCTCCTGCTGGGGTTCGCCTCTCTATGAGGACTTTACATCAGTCACGCAAAGTCATAGGTGCTCGACGTTTCCTTGCTAGATAACATATGTATGGCCATGCAGGCAAAATGTTCTTTCCAATGGCATAATTGTCTTCTGTACCTGGAAATCAACCTTACCTCTTCTCACCAAACTTGATATGCAGCCAATTATCCATCTTTTATCAAATCCTTCATCCAAATGTTTAGCTCGTGGGACATACCCAGTATCACTTGGATTGGCTGTATACATGAGGTGACACATGTACGTGACCCTATCCCTTTTTCTTCAATACCATGGAACCATTACTACAGAAACTTCTCAACCCAGTACTGGCACACACCTTAGTGATCTGGGACTCTATTAAGTATTCAGCCTGTTTGCTTCCCCACCCCAACTTACCATTATTGCCGCTATTCAACTGCCCTCTCTTCTCCCCTGGGATGGATAACCCCCAAAGTTACCAATGGTGGAGCACCCATGGTTTTACATTGGTCTGCTCCTTCATAATCATGAGGGGTGTTTATTAAATCCAACAGCTCTGGGAATCTTATGACCTTCCAGATTCTAAAGGGTTTTATTATCCTCAGATCTGCCACTTTGTTGAATCCTTGCCTAAAAACTATGACTGGACTCGACCTTCGACAATATTTCAGTCAAATCTGATGACTCGAGGCTTATCTTTTCCTCTGTTCAGGGTAATATTGATGATCAGGCTTCGTCATACTGTATGCGATGGGAGCTTGACTTCGAAACCACTTTGCCTCCCACAACTTGAAGAAATAATTGGGAAGCTCTGTTTAAATTCTCATGCAATGTCCTGGCTTTGGATAATTCTTTCAAAGTTTTGTCCCAATGGTATTACACTCCTGCCAGGATAGTGTGTTGTCTTCTTACGTTTAATTCCTCCTGTTTCTGAGGTTGCCCTAAAGTTGTAGATTGCGGATATGGGTATACGCTATGGTCAATACAATACTCCATGCCAATTTGCGAAAGAATCCCTGGGAAGCGCTCTTGTACCAACCGATCAAACGATGTCACTCATTGAGAAACATACTTTAATTACTCATATTTTCATGGCAACAAACAAATGATAGTGAGGGTGTGGAAATCACCAATTGTTAGCTTTGATGAGGTTAAACACTGCATACAAGGTACAATGGTTAATGAAAAACTTACAGTGAACCTTAGCAATACACATGACAAATTCTTAAGTACCTGGCAGCCTTGACTTGACTACTTTCCACCTTCTCAACTGACTGTGTGCTTTTTGAAGTTTTGATTATATGCCGTACACTATGCCATCCATAGTACCAGCCTCAGAGGCTTCCCTCAACCCCCCCATATTTTTTTCCTATTCTTTTACTTTCTTTCCTCCTCTTGTCCTCATTTTTCCTCCTCCCCCTTTTTCTTTCCTTTTCTTTTTCCATTTTTCAGCTGATTATTCTAGGCACCTTCAGATGGATTGATGGGCCCACTTTTGCTCCCTTTTTTACCTACCTGTGGGTGACCATTAACTAATAGTTAGACCTTCCCACATCTATGAAATATCAGAAAGATCTATGACCTGTCAAAATTTCCTGAGCTCATATGCTCATGGCCTTACTTGTGAATTTACCTTCACAGTTTTACATGGTCACAACATTGTTGAGCTAATATGAATATGCTAGACTCCATTACTGATGGGTTCTTTACTTAAGGTTACCTGCTCTAAAAACCTGTGGTCAGCTGCACCAATGAGTAGAATATTTTGTGTTATAGAATTGTATACAATCCTGTTTATATGATGACCATCTCCACTGGCTGTATTTCAAACAAATATATAAAGTGGGAATAAACTCCCTTGGTTGATATTTAACCGTTTAGGAGATATTTGCTTTAGAAGCAGCCGTTGAAGTCACTAGCACATGCACTCTGAAGGAACGGCATACCCGTCCCATTCCTTCAGGGCCCTGTGCCGTAAACAATGACTCCTGCGTGCATGCATGGGAGTGATGTAATCGCGGCTTTCGGCCATTCAGACTGCTGAAGCCCACGAACCTGGAAGGAAGACCATGTGAAGATGGAAGCACCTACAACGGTGACAGAGTGCCGCTGGAAGGCTTAATTTTCAGATAAGTCTTGTCACAATGCGCTAGTATGCGGTGCATACTAGCACATTATTACTTAAATTGCCTGGGGCCCAATTTTTTTTCTTTTTGTTGCTGTGGTCTACAACCACTACGCTTTAATGAATATTGATTCTATGTTCTTTTTAATTTTCTCTTAATAAAAACCAAGTGAAAAAAAAAAAAATCACCAAGGCATATCTGCATATAAATTCACCAGGACCACGAATCATGAACCTGAAGGATTAGCGGCACCACTCCATCAGCATTTCCACTGACAAGCAGCTTCCCTCCTCATACAACTCGGTAGCCTGAGCTCTTGGAGTATCCATCCTGCTTTATTCCTGCAGGTATAGAGCAGGATGGATACTTTCCAAGAGCTGAGGCTGCCTGTTTCTTGCCCATGTATGTTCACGGTTTCCCAATCTCTGGTATCTGTGACACTTGTGTGGTCCATTCTGCCCTTGTGGTTGTGTGCCTTGCCTCTTGACTGTGTTTGTGAGTGCGTATTGTTTGTTTTTTATAATGAACACTCTGTTTTCAAACACAATACACTATTGGCCTTTGCGTTTTCTTTCTGTTTATTTTTTGCATGCTCCAGAGCTCCCCATTGGCCACCCAGCAGCAATGGATGTTTTCTATTTAGCTCAGCTGTCAGTTGTTTAGTGCCTGGGTACGCAAGACCTACACACCATTTATCCCTGTAATTTGTACATAGTCTGTGGGGTATTGTTATTGTACTGCATTTTTACATTGTTTTATATTATTTATTATTCCATTTATTGTTCTGGGTCCTCTGGTTTTCACCTTTTTTTATGGCAAGGAGGTAGAGAAACAGGTGAAAACCTCTACTTGTTAGATTGAAAGGAGAATACAAGTACTTAAAAGAGAAGTGTGGATTTTTTTTGCCCCCATTTATACTTACCTAAGTGGATGCAGCATCGGTCTGATGCTGCATCTGTCCACCACTGGCTCTAATTGTGAGAACTCAGTGATCACATGACCACTGATCACTGAATTCTCACAGCTGCTCTGAGCAGAGAGCGGTGACTGTCAGTCACCAGCTCTCTGCTCTGCCCGTGGAGGGGAGGGAGTGGCTGGCTCAGATTTTCTTAGGCTTGCTGAGAGCCTGAGCCAGGTGCCGCTCCAGACTCTGGGGTGGATTCTAACTTTGAAACTGGGATCTTTCCCCAGCCTGGACCGGCTGAGTGAAATCAGCCAACAATGGGCTGAAAATGAAGAATGGGCAGAATGAACTGCACCCCTGTGATCCACAGGAGAAGTACAGCCCCCCCTTTCCTGACCTGCCAGGCTGCATGCTCGGATAAGGGTTTGGTGTGGATTTTGGGGGGATCCTAAACCATTTTTGGGGGGTTCCCCTCAAATCCATACCAAACCCAAAGGGCTTGTTATGGATGGGGGGACCCAGTGCCTTTTTCTTAAGTTTTAATTGTCTCCAATTCTTTTTTTCTTTTCTTTTTTTTTTTACATTCAGCTGTCAGCAGGGAACCCTGCTGACATCTGATGACTCATCGGTGGTTAAGGATGCCCGCTCCTTAACAACCAGTACATATTGCATGCCTCAACCACTACTTAATTACCACATGCATTTACTTATTTATTTCCTTCTGTGAATTGACTTTAAGGTCTTTTCATGCAGTATTTACAGAGCGTTTTTGCTATTTGCGGTAAGTACTGCATACTAGCGTTAATGAATTGACATTGTCACTATCGCATGCGATATGCAGTCACCTGACCGTCATAGCGCATGCAATAACCTTTAGTGAATTGTCCCCTTTATGTTTTATAAAAATTATATTTATGTGTAATTCACAGTATATTTTGTTTTCAGAAACCGTGACAGGTTATAAGAAAAAAATATGCTAATTAAAGGTAAATGCAAGTGAAATTCTACAGATAAAAATAATTTGCGATTTTCCTGCACTGTAAGCTTACAATATATCTAACATATTAATGAGTAGATTTTCAATTAAGAGTACTCGTGCATATAGTCTCTGAAGACCATATTGCAGATTTCAAACACAAGATTAATTTCCCCTGCAAATTTCAGTTCATTTTCTGTAAGTTCAGCTTACAAGGTAAGCAATGCATGTAGCCAACCACAGTATACTCCAATGTTAGAAAAAACTTGCCCTCCAGAAGATTTACCCCCCTCCTGACCAAGCCATTTTTTGCTATTCAGCACTGCACTATTTCAACTGGTTATTGCAAGGTCATGCCACACTGTAACTAAACAGAATTTATGTCGTTTTTTCACACAAATAGAGCTTCCTTTTGGTGGTATTTGATCACCTCTGGGGTTATTTTTTGCATTATAAACAAAAAAAACAATATTTTTCTAATTTCTGTTATAAAATATATCCAATAAACTAAAATTTTGTCATAAATTTAGCCAAAATGTATTTTGTTATATGTCTTTGGTAAATCCCAATATGCGTATATTAATTGGTTTGTGTGAAAGTTATAGCGTCTACCAACTATGTTATAGATACTGGAATTTCTACAGCTTTTACTTTCTGACTGCCTATCTCATTTCTTGAGGTGCTAAAATGCAAGGGCAGCGCAAAATCACAAAGTTGTCACTTAAATTATATATTGCTCATATATGCATATAGTTACATATTTACATAGTTAGTCTGGCTGACAAAAAAGTTATAATCCTATACCCACCATTGATCCAGATGAAGGCAAAAAACCCCAGCAAAGCATGATCCAAATTGCTCCTGCAGGGGAAAAAAAATCCTTCTTGATCCCCCGAGAGGAAATTGGATATTCTCTGGATCAACCTTTACCTATAAATATTAGTATCCAGTTATATTATGTGCATTTAGGAAAGAATCCAGGACTTTTTAAAGCAATCCACTGAGCTGGCCAGAACCAACTCGAGGGAGTCTATTCCAAATTTTCACAGCTCTTACTGTGAAGAAACCTTTCTGTATTTGGAGATTACATTTATTTTCCTCCAGACATACAGAGTGCCCCCTTGTCCTCTGTGATGACCTCAGGGTGAATAGCTCTACACTGAGTTCACTATATGAACCACTGATGTATTTATACATGTTGATTATATCCCCCCTTAATCTCCTCTTCTCAAGAGAGAATACATGCAGTTCATCTAATCTTTCCTCTTAGCTGAGCTCCTCCATGCCTCTTATCAGTTTGGTTGGCCTTCTCTGTACTTTCTCCAGTTCCCCAATGTTCTTTTTGTGAGTTGGTGTCCAAAACTGAACTGCATATTCCAGATGAAGTCTTACTATTAATTTGTACAGGGGTAAAATGATATCTCTCTCTCTGGAGTCTATACCTCACTTTAGAAACCACAGCTTGGCATTGCATGCCATTATTAAGCTTATAATCTACCAGAACTCCCAGATCCTTCTCCACCATTGATTCCCCCAGTTGTACTCCCCCCTAGTATGTATGATGCATGCATATTCCTAGCTTCCAAGTACATAACCTTAGATTTATCAACATTAAACTGCATTTGCCACATAGCTGCCCAATTAAACAGAGCATTGAGGTCAGCTTGTAAGTTGGAGACATCCTGTAAGGACGTTATTCCACTGCAAAGCTTGGTCATCTGCAAAGACTGGAACTTTGTTTATAAATATATTAAAAAGTAAGGGTCCCAACACTGAACCTTGGGGTACACCACTGACAACTCTAGATCTTTCAGAGTATGTATAATTAACCACTACTCTTTGAATATGATCTTTTAGCCAGTTTTCTATAAATTTACATACGGATTTTTCCAAGCCTGTAGACTTTACCTTACACATTAGCCGTGTGTGGGGAACTGTGTCAAACGCTTTTGCAAAATCCAAGTATTCCACATCCACTGCCTCCCCTCTGTCCAAAGTTTTGCTCACCTCCTCATAAAAAGAAATCAGATTTGTTTGACAACTTCTGTCTTTCATGAATCCATACTGTCTGTTGCTTAAAATATTTTTTTCCAACAAAAACTCATCTGTGTGGCCTTTTATTAAACTCTCCAGTATCTTCCCAACTATAGAAGGTAAAATAACAGGTCTAAATTACTTGTTAATGATTATTATTTGTGCTATTTTTCAAGGTCACATGAATTGACTGTTATTTCAAGAAGCCCCCCTCCTGTCAGAATGCAATGGCACATCAGGGAGGATTCCTGCATCCTCCTCAAATGTGTGGATGGGGAGAATTGGTTTAGTTTCTTCTGTTCAGCTTACACACTGAACAAAAAAATCTGAACCATTTATGGCTAGTTTTAGACTCCTTTGGCTGAGGAAGATTGGTGCTCTTGTCATCTGAGGCATCGTTAATGAGGGCATCAAGAGCAAACCCAAAGAGACATTGCTTAAAGACCATCAGGGTTCCACAGTGAATTGACAGTGCCTGTCATCACTGTAGTTTAGAGCTACAGTCAGTTGTTCCAAAGGTTCTATTACCATGGGATCAAATGCAATAGTAACTGGGGCCCTTGTAATAGCCTAGACCAGTCAGTCAAGGTTTGACAGATCAGGGAAAATGAGCTCTAGAAAGGGCCTCCAGATGCTTACTGGTGGGGTCATTGAAAAATCTTCCAACAGAAAGGTGGATGCTTTGTTAAGACATGACACTGCCAGATCTACAGAGGTAACAAACCACTTTTTACAAAGCGCTCTTTAAATGGGTACAATGCTAACATGTGCTTGTCAGGATGTTTTGTAATCTCTATAAAAAAAGACTTGGAACAGAAGGTAAACTGGAAAGATCTCAGTAGTCTTAAGGGGCTCTAAAGAGACTGGTGACATAAATTGAAGAGACAGGCTGATCCTTTTAGCTTCAAGGTGGTGTGCACCACATCAATAAGAGCCAAAGTTGTTTTTTTAGTTTGAGAGTGATGACAGAACACTGCAACTCCTCAGAGGCAGGTTTGTCCAGCAAGTACTAGAGACTCAGCATCATCCATGCTCAGAGACAGCAAACATCTGCGCTATTTGGCCTATAAGGTCGAGCATGACTAAGGTAAAAACCTACTTAGACATAGCAAAAAAGGCAGTCACACCTGACAGAGTGATAAGACATGGGAGACTCTGAAAATGACAGGTGGTACAGGGGGACTGTCGCCACAGTGTCCAGCATCACAGACATTGCAACCTTCAAGCAATAGTGCAACCTATCTCAAGGTATGAGGCAAAGCCTCAGGTATCCAAAAACCCAACAGCTGGTAGCATGTACATTGTCAGAAGGCCAGAGGTGACCAAGTCACTTTAGGCTGCCACAAGATCAGACTGATTACCAGATTTCTACATGGCACTTAAAAAGAGGGGCAGCAGTAGTAAGGTGGATCCTCAAATCTAAATGGTGTAAATAGAGTGTAGAGTGTGCTCACACTACACTCCAACCAGCGGATGATGTCATCACTCAGCCGCTCAGAGTAAACGCCTTCCATGGTAAAGTCTGAAGACACTCAGTAGTTCAAGTAATAAGATAGCTGCTTGCCTTGATCAACCTCACAAAGGGAGTCTTCAAAGACAAGCGCTGTGATAATTGCCTGTGGCTCTTGACCTGTAAAACACTACATGGCTAATATACCAGAACAGGGTCTGGAGATCGGCCTAACTGAATCTCATGCCCCAAGGTCACTTCCAGGCTAGCCCTGCTATGTCCGCTCCAGCAAGCTCTGGATATGGCACTCCAAAGCTAGGATGTGTAAAGATGGATTTAGATAGCTGTCAGACCATCTCAAACACCAGCATACAAAGAATCTTGAACATGTGCACCGTTCCAGGACACTAACGAAAAACTAGGGCATGCTGGTAGTAGGAGAGGTTGTCCTGGACTGACCTATGTTTTTTCTACTTGCCAGTGTTCAGTCCTTCTATATTCAGCAGTATAACCCTGACAGTAAAGACTTTCTGTGCCCCTCAGTGGATGAGAAAGGAAAAGGATTTAAAAAAGAGCTGAACATATTGCTAATAGAGAAATGGTTACTTATGCTTAATAATATACAGTACATAGCGGGGTGTTGATAAAAGGATTGTCAAACTGTCAACAGAAGTTAGAAAAATATATCCTCCTCATTATAGCAAACAGGACCATAAGGCTTGTTAAAATACAAACAAAAATCCACACACAATGGTGTCTTCTCATTCAAAACTCTAATCTGCTGACAAGCTTCAGCACATGATCATGCCCCAGGCAGGGGTGGACTGACCATTTGAGCACTTGGGCACTGCCCGAAGGCCCGGGGTCAGTAGGGGGCCCCATGAAATGCCTCTGGTACCTTTTTCATAGGCTTTTTTGAGTTTGGGCAAGGACACAGGGGCCCCATGAACCCCTATTGCCCGGGGGCCCCATGAGTTGTCAGTCCTCCCCTGGCCCTAGGACCACCCCTCTAGATCATAAGGTTTATTTAGTTTTATTAAGCCTTTCTCTGAATTGGCTAGGGTTTTAAAGGTGCCTAATGTTTTTTTTTGCTTTTGTTGAAACAGAGAGCCTAGTTACACTAGTATGAGCAGCCAGAAGATAGTGGGACTTAGACAAAAAGGGTAAGGCTCTTCAGTTGCCAGGATAACATGACATACATCAGATATTGCTAGGCATGCATAGTAAGGCTACTCCTTGATGGTGTCAGTTGGTTGCAATAGAGGAGCACTTTAAAGCCGCCCATTCACTGTTCCCAGGGTCTTATGTTCCACCAAGGAGCCTAGGATCACAACGAGCAGTTGGGTTAGCTGAGCACAGAAGTGAACGAGGAACATCCATTTCCCTCCCTCTCCTCTGGGACGAATGAGACCCAACAAGGATTTTTATCACTTCCACTTTCTGTTCTTAATTTACTTGGCTTTTACTGCTCGGGGGGCAGCTGATCAAACTGATCTGTGTTTGATCAGCTGCTTTGGAGGGTAGATGAGGAATCATAGGTCTAAAAGACTCCTAATCTCTGAATAAAGAGTGCTTGCTACTGCCCAAGCTATCACAAGGAATGTTGTTTATCTGATAACAAAAAAGCTGAATTAAAAAAAAAAAGTTTAAAAAAATGTATTAAAATAATATAGATACTAAAATGAAAAAAATGTAAAGCACCTCCGCATGCTTATGTAAACAATGGTTGCACCACACGTGAGATATTACTGTGAACATCAAACTGAGAGTAATAATTCTAGCAACAGAGCTCACATTTAATTCCAAACTGGTAACCTGTAAATGCTTTTAAAGCGTGGCCTATGGACATTTTTAGTTACCATAGTTTGTCGCCATTTCCTGGGCATGCAAAATTTTAAATCTTGACTTGTTTGGTATCTATTTACTTGGCGCAACACCATATTTTATATTTTACAAAAAACAGTAGGTATTATGTGGTGTCTGTGAGCACTAAAATGCATTTAAATGTATTTTTTCCTGAAAATGTGCGCAAACATTGTGCAAATTAAAAACAAATGCAACAACCATAATTTTATTCTCGAGGGCCTTTGCTTTCAGAAAATACATAATATTTGGGGATTCTAAATAATTTTCAAGCCAAAAATGCTGAATATAACATATATGTGAGAAATGTCAAAATTAGCCCAGATAGCAAGTAGTTAATCAAAAGCTTTTGTACAAATTTCGTAGTGTATGGCCAGCTTAAGCAGCAGGAATTCTCTAAAACAGCTAGACAGGCTGCTGAATAAGATGCATAGATATAAACAAATCAAAATATAGCGAAAACTCAAAAACCCAAACTCATCATTCTGCAAATAAGGACAAACCCTTACAATTTCTAGCATCTTAAAGGCTAAATTCACCATTTAACTCTTAATTCCAGCTTCCCTATGGATCAGTATACCATTAATCTACCTCTGTTGCGGAAAAGAAAAATCTTTCTTTATATTCTAGGACAGGCATAACCTCAGCCTACAGTGTCTCCTATAGAAAACTCCTCTATTACTCCCTGCTATTCATCCTGGTATTTGGGATGGGAAACTGATAGTGAACTAAGGAAGTAGCTCAGCAGCTGACCTCATTAACACACACTCTGCACCTACCCTCCCCCTCCAGGACATTACTCTGCCCCCCCTCTGAAATTACATGCAAGCAATGTTAGCACCGCTCTCTCAAAATACATTGCCAGTGTCTTTCTCTATTAAACAACTGTTTTGCATGTTACCATCATCTTGCATAGATCACTCATTTGGCAGAGTGTGCAGGAGCTGACTGATCATATAACAGCCTATGTGGAGCAGAACTGTAGTATTAAAAACAGGGGAAGTGTGTCCCTGGAAGTATGGTCCACAGAAGTAAGGCAGTGCATGATGGGATATGACATTTCCTGGATGGTCATATGATGCCACCAGAAGTGATGGGATCAGAATGCATTTTTTGAATTTTGAGAATTTATGAAAAGTGAAATCCTGCCTGAAAATGTGAACTTAACCTTTAAAAGAGAAGTATTGGATTTTTTTTAAATCATACTTAGGTGGATGCAGCATTGATGCTGCATCTATCCCCCACCTGCTCTAAGGGTGAGAGCCAATTGATCAAAACCGCTCATTCCTCAGTTCTTCTAGCCGCTCTGAGCAGAGAGCAGTGACTGTCAGTCACCACTCTCTACGTTGCCCCCCCCCCCAGCAAGCAGTCATTGCAGCACTGGGCTGTGGAGGGGGCGGGAGAAGCTGATTCAGGCTCTCAGCGGTTCACTTAGAGGCTATGCCAGGTGCTGCTCCAGGCTTTCACCGGCCTGGGCTGGCTCTGTGATGTCAGTTGACAGTGGGCTTTAGTCCGCTGTTAGCTGACAATGGGTCACAGGAGTGCAGTTCATTCCACAGGAGAAGTACAGCCAAACAAACGTTGGCTGTACTTCTTCTTTATTGCTGTGAAATAGTGGGTGGCAGGCTGACCATTTGGAAACTCGGGCACTGCCCGAGGGCCCGGGGTCAGTAGGGGGCCCCATGAGATGCCCCTGATACCTTTTTTTTTTTAGTTTGTGCAAGGTCACAGGGGCCCCATGATCCCCTATTGCCCGGGGGCCCCATGAGTTGTCAGTCCGCCCCTGGTGGGTGGTTGCCTGCACACATGGACATTTAAAGGTGGCATTTGTATAAGGCTACAACTACTTGTTTAAAATCTATATAACAATTAACTTGTAATTTGCTTCGCAAGTATTCTGTTTGTAGCCTTATACAGTCTAACATGTAATATATCATGACAATAATGGTGGTCAAATGTGGAAGAAAAAAAAACCTTTTATTTAAAGGGTTTTTGTTTATTTCTTAATCTGATGTCATGGTTTCTTGTTCACTTCACCAACACTTTCCAGTTCTTTGTAACTGAATGCTGTTAATTCTAACACAGATTGAGATGAAACGCTTGTCAAGCATCTATTTACAGTTAGTAATTTCACACTAACAATGACACATATCATATGTAGTACAGCTTACGCACAACCTAAAATTATAAAAGTGTTCCACCAGGTGAGAAATTTACATGATATCTATTTTTATGCGTACAATAAAATACATATTATCTTTTAAGACACTCTGAAATGAAAAGCAATAAAAGCTGTCTTAGGTGGCCTTTTAGCAGTAGAAGAAAAAAAATCCGAAAAGCTATCGGTTTTACAGGCACATAAATAAATGCAGATACATTTGCATGTAATTGGGTTATATAATGAACTTCATTGGAAAACACGTTGTCCTCTGCTGTTTAACAAGTTTAAAATTTTACAGGTTTCTCATATTTCCATAATAATGGCAAACACAAGGGTAACTAAATGGAGCCAATTTTTCATCCAAAAATAATGGAAATGAGAACTATATGGCAGAATGATGGTTTCTATTAGAGATGAGCGAATCGAAGTATCCGAAGTGGAATTCGAGTCGAATATCGGAAAAATTTCGATTCGTGCCGAATCCGAAAAATAGCCTAATTCGGACGCGCGAATCGAAATTTTTCAGAAAATGGCGGCTGACATGTGCGGCGACGGAGCGGGGATGTCTGGGAAGGCGCGCAGACAAGGCGCGCTGACCCATAATGCATTCCTCAACTACATGTGATCGCATCAGCCAATCAGCAGCCAGCCAGCCAGCACTGTGTAATGGTCGAGCTATAAATAGCGGCCATTTTGGAATTCTTCATTTGCCTGCAGTTATTGAACAGAGGCAGACCGCTCTGTACTAGGGACAGGGACAGAGTTAGGGCCACAGAAACGATAATTGGGGACAGAGAAAAGTTACTTAGGGACAGAGAACCATTACTCAGGGACACAGACTTGTTAATGAGGGCCACAGAATCGTTATTTAGGGACAAAGAAACGCTAGTTAGGGCCACAGAATTCATAATCAGGGACAGACAGAATTGTTACTCAGTGCCAGAGAATTGTTACTTAGGGCCACAGAAACGTTATTAGGGCCACAGAATTTTTACTCAGGGACAGACAGAATTGTTACTGAGTGCCAGAGAATTGTTACTCAGGGACAGACAGAATTGTTACTGAGTGCCAGAGAATTGTTACTTAGGGCCACAGAAACTTTAATTAGGGCCACAGAATTTTTACTCAGGGACAGACAGAATTGTTACTGAGTGCCAGAGAATTGTTACTCAGGGACAGACAGAATTGTTACTGAGTGCCAGAGAATTGTTACTTAGGGCCACAGAAACTTTACTTAGGGCCACAGAATTGTTACTCAGGGACAGACAGAATTGTTACTGAGTGCCAGAGAATTGTTACTCAGGGACAGACAGAATTGTTACTGAGTGCCAGAGAATTGTTACTCAGGGCCCCAGAAACTTTACTTAGGGCCACAGAATTTTTACTCAGGGACAGACAGAATTGTTACTGAGTGCCAGAGAATTGTTACTCAGGGACAGACAGAATTGTTACTGAGTGCCAGAGAATTGTTACTTAGGGCCACAGAAACTTTACTTAGGGCCACAGAATTGTTACTCGCACAGACACAGAATTGTTACTCGCACAGACACAGAATTGTTACTGAAGGCCACAGAACTGTTACTTAGGGCCACAGAATTGTTACTCGCACAGACACAGAATTGTTACTCGCACAGACACAGAACTGTTACTGAGGGCCACAGAACTGTTACTTAGGGCCACAGAATTGTTACTCGCACAGACACAGAATTGTTACTCAGGGCAACAGAACTGTTACTTAGGGACAAAGAAACGCTAGTTAGGGCCACAGAATTCATACTCAGGGACAGACAGAATTGTTACGGAGTGCCAGAGAATTGTTACTCTGGGCCACAGAAACTTTACTTAGGGCCACAGAATTTTTACTCAGGGACAGACAGAATTGTTACTGAGTGCCAGAGAATTGTTACTCAGGGACAGACAGAATTGTTACGGAGTGCCAGAGAATTGTTACTCAGGGCCACAGAAACTTTACTTAGGGCCACAGAATTTTTACTCAGGGACAGACAGAATTGTTACTGAGTGCCAGAGAATTGTTACTCAGGGACAGACAGAATTGTTACTGAGTGCCAGAGAATTGTTACTTAGGGCCACAGAAACTTTACTTAGGGCCACAGAATTGTTACTCGCACAGACACAGAATTGTTACTCGCACAGACACAGAACTGTTACTGAGGGCCACAGAAACTTTACTTAGGGCCACAGAATTGTTACTCGCACAGACACAGAATTGTTACTCGCACAGACACAGAACTGTTACTGAGGGCCACAGAACTGTTACTTAGGGCCACAGAATTGTTACTCGCACAGACACAGAATTGTTACTCAGGGCCACAGAACTGTTACTTAGGGACAAAGAAACGCTAGTTAGGGCCACAGAATTCATACTCAGGGACAGACAGAATTGTTACGGAGTGCCAGAGAATTGTTACTCAGGGCCACAGAAACTTTACTTAGGGCCACAGAATTTTTACTCAGGGACAGACAGAATTGTTACTGAGTGCCAGAGAATTTTTACTCAGGGACAGACAGAATTGTTACTGAGTGCCAGAGAATTGTTACTCAGGGACAGACAGAATTGTTACGGAGTGCCAGAGAATTGTTACTCAGGGCCACAGAAACTTTACTTAGGGCCACAGAATTTTTACTCAGGGACAGACAGAATTGTTACTGAGTGCCAGAGAATTGTTACTCAGGGACAGACAGAATTGTTACGGAGTGCCAGAGAATTGTTACTCAAGGCCACAGAAACTTTACTTAGGGCCACAGAATTTTTACTCAGGGACAGACAGAATTGTTACTGAGTGCCAGAGAATTGTTACTCAGGGACAGACAGAATTGTTACTGAGTGCCAGATAATTGTTACTCAGGGCCCCAGAAACTTTACTTAGGGCCACAGAATTTTTACTCAGGGACAGACAGAATTGTTACTGAGTGCCAGAGAATTGTTACTCGGACAGACAGAATTGTTACTGAGTGCCAGAGAATTGTTACTTAGGGCCACAGAAACTTTAGTTAGGGCCACAGAATTGTTACTCAGGGACAGACACAGAATTGTTACTGAGGGCCACAGAACTGTTACTTAGGGCCACAGAATTGTTACTCGCACAGACACAGAATTGTTACTGAGGACCACAGAACTGTTACTTAGGGCCACAGAATTGTTACTCGCACAGACACAGAATTGTTACACAGGGACACAGAACTGTTACTGAGGGCCACAGAACTGTTACTTAGGGCCACAGAATTGTTACTCGCACAGACACAGAATTGTTACTCGCACAGACACAGAATTGTTACTGAGGGCCACAGAACTCTTACTTGGGGCCACAGAAACGTTAATCAGGGACACAGAATTGTTACTGAGGGCCACAGAACTGTTACTTAGGGCCACAGAATTGTTACTCGCACAGACACAGAATTGTTACACAGGGACACAGAACTGTTACTGAGGGCCACAGAACCGTTACTTAGGGCCACAGAATTGTTACTCGCACAGACAGAATTGTTACTCGCACAGACACAGAATTGTTACTCGCACAGACACAGAATTGTTACTCAGGGACACAGAACTGTTACTGAGGGCCACAGAACTGTTACTTAGGGCCACAGAATTGTTACTCGCACAGACACAGAATTCTTACTCGCACAGACACAGAATTGTTACTCAGGGAAACAGAACTGTTACTGAGGGCCACAGAACTGTTACTTAGGGCCACAGAATTGTTTCTCGCACAGACACAGAATTGTTACTCGCACACACACAGAATTGTTACTGAGGGCCACAGAACTGTTACTTGGGGCCACAGAAACGTTAATCAGGGACACAGAATTGTTACTGAGGGCCACAGAACTGTTACTTAGGGCCACAGAATTGTTACTCGCACAGACACAGAATTGTTACTCAGGGACACAGAATTGTTACTCAGGGACACATAATCGTTTAATTAAAGAGTATGTCAGACAACATGCAGAGGAGTGGCAGAGGAGGCAATGTTTTAGGAGCGAGCAGACGTGGCAGCAGAGGAAGGGGTCGAGGCAGCACTATTCGCAGCCAGAGGCCAGTGCTCCCGGTGTCATCCAGCGGTCGTGTCTCCACCGACAACCCTGCCGTCATCGATTGGTTGGCTCGGTCGTCTTCCTCTTCCCAGGTCACCTCTGACACCTACAGCCAACGGTCGGTGGGTACGTCAGACACAACCGTTAGTTGGCATGGCCCGGGACCAAGCCCACTGAAATCACGTGTCCTCTACCTGCCCCTGTCCTTTGGTGTTCCCTCACCAAGCGAAGTATCGCATGCTGTGGGCTCAGCCCCACTGTACAGTGAGGAAGAGCTAACAGAGGGCGGTCAGGAACGGGGGGAGACATCCGCCTTTTCAGCAGCTAGGCGAAGAAGTAGTGGCGAGGAGAGTGGCCCGGTAGCCGGTCTAGAGACAGGTCTGTCTCCTGACCCAGATGCAGCCGAGGGGGCTAGTAGTGAGGCGGAGACCCTACTTGATGATGAGGAGGTTGATCGCACTTGGCAGCCTCGTCGTCATCAGGCAATTTCTTCCGCATCATCAGGAGAAGAGGGTGGCAGCTTGGCAGTGAGCGAAACAGTCGGTGGGTTGCCCAGGAGACAGCAGCAGGGTCGCAGCAGTGTCAGTGGAAGCAGTGTCAGTGGAGCCAAACGGCCACGGAGTAGAGCACCAGCTCCACTGCAGCCTACCACCACGGCCAGTAGTGGTGCCGGTGTGCACGGAGGAAGCAGCAGTCAGCCAGTGAGGAGTATCGGGGGCAAAGTTTCCTACTCGGCGGTGTGCCAATTTTTCGTCAAGCCGCCCGAGGAAGTAAACGTAGCCGTATGTCGACTATGTGGCCAGAAAGTCAAGCGTGGCCAGGGGGCCCATGTTGGGACTATTTGGGCCATGTTGGGACAATGGGAGACCTCCCATTGCTGCTGTCTCCATCGCCACACTCTGCCATGTGCCACTTTCAGGTCTCCTCACACACTGCTGGTGTGTTGAATTTTTTGACATAGGGTGCTGGCAGATTACGGGCCTCCCATAGCTGCTGCCAGGCCCCTAATCTGCCATAGGCCCCTATATACCGCCTCCTCATGCTGCTGCCAGGTCCAGAGTCTGTCATGGGTCCCTGTACGGCCTCCCATTGCTGCTGTCTCCATCGCCACACTCTGCCATGTGCCACTTTCAGGTCTCCTCACACTGCTGGTGTGTAGAATTTCTTGACATAGGGTGCTGGCAGATTACGGGCCTCCTATAGCTGCTGCCAGGCCCCTAATCTGCCATAGGCCCCTATATACCGCCTCCTCATGCTGCTGCCAGGTCCAGAGTCTCTCATGGGTCCCTGTACGGCCTCCCATTGCTGCTGTCTCCATCGCCACACTCTGCCATGTGCCACTTTCAGGTCTCCTCACACTGCTGGTGTGTAGAATTTTTTGACATAGGGTGCTGGCAGATTACGGGCCTCCCATAGCTGCTGCCAGGCCCCTAATCTGCCATAGGCCCCTATATACCGCCTCCTCATGCTGCTGCCAGGTCCAGAGTCTCTCATGGGTCCCTGTACGGCCTCCCATTGCTGCTGTCTCCATCGCCACACTCTGCCATTTGCCACTTTCAGGTCTCCTCACACTGCTGGTGTGTAGAATTTTTTGACATAGGGTGCTGGCAGATTACGGGCCTCCTATAGCTGCTGCCAGGCCCCTAATCTGCCATAGGCCCCTATATACCGCCTCCTCATGCTGCTGCCAGGTCCACAGTGTCTCATGCCATGTGCCACTTTCAGGTCTCCTCACACTGCTGGTGTGTTGAATTTTTTGACATAGGGTGCTGGCAGATTATGGGCCTCCTATAGCTGCTGCCAGGCCCCTAATCTGCCATAGGCCCCTATATACCGCCTCCTCATGCTGCTGCCAGGTTCCAGAGTCTCTCATGGTTCCCTGTACGGCCTCCCATTGCTGCTGTCTCCATCGCCACACTCTGCCATGTGCCACTTTCAGGTCTCCTCACACACTGCTGGTGTGTTGAATTTTTTGACATAGGGTGCTGGCAGATTACGGGCCTCCCATAGCTGCTGCCAGGCCCCTAATCTGCCATGGGCCCCTATATACCGCCTCCTCATGCTGCTGCCAGGTCCAGAGTCTCTCATGGGTCCCTGTACGGCCTCCCATTGCTGCTGCCTCCATCGCCACACTCTGCCATGTGCCACTTTCAGGTCTCCTCACACACTGCTGGTGTGTTGAATTTTTTGACATAGGGTGCTGGCAGATTACGGGCCTCCCATAGCTGCTGCCAGGCCCCTAATCTGCCATGGGCCCCTATATACCGCCTCCTCATGCTGCTGCCAGGTCCAGAGTCTCTCATGGGTCCCTGTACGGCCTCCCATTGCTGCTGCCTCCATCGCCACACTCTGCCATGTGCCACTTTCAGGTCTCCTCACACACTGCTGGTGTGTTGAATTTTTTGACATAGGGTGCTGGAAGATTACGGGCCTCCCATAGCTGCTGCCAGGCCCCTAATCTGCCATGGGCCCCTATATACCGCCTCCTCATGCTGCTGCCAGGTCCAGAGTCTCTCATGGGTCCCTGTACGGCCTCCCATTGCTGCTGCCTCCATCGCCACACTCTGCCATGTGCCACTTTCAGGTCTCCTCACACACTGCTGGTGTGTTGAATTTTTTGACATAGGGTGCTGGCAGATTACGGGCCTCCTATAGCTGCTGCCAGGCCCCTAATCTGCCATAGGCCCCTATATACCGCCTCCTCATGCTGCTGCCAAGTCCAGAGTCTGTCATGGGTCCCTGTACGGCCTCCCATTGCTGCTGTCTCCATCGCCACACTCTGCCATGTGCCACTTTCAGGTCTCCTCACACTGCTGGTGTGTTGAATTTTTTGACATAGGGTGCTGGCAGATTACGGGCCTCCCATAGCTGCTGCCAGGCCCCTAATCTTCCATGGGCCCCTATATACCGCCTCCTCATGCTGCTGCCAGGTCCACAGTGTCTCATGCCATGTGCCACTTTCAGGTCTCCTCACACTGCTGGTGTGTTGAATTTTTTGACATAGGGTGCTGGCAGATTATGGGCCTCCTATAGCTGCTGCCAGGCCCCTAATCTGCCATAGGCCCCTATATACCGCCTCCTCATGCTGCTGCCAGGTCCAGAGTCTCTCATGGGTCCCTGTACGGCCTCCCATTGCTGCTGTCTCCATCGCCACACTCTGCCATGTGCCACTTTCAGGTCTCCTCACACACTGCTGGTGTGTTGAATTTTTTGACATAGGGTGCTGGCAGATTACGGGCCTCCTATAGCTGCTGCCAGGCCCCTAATCTGCCATAGGCCCCTATATACCGCCTCCTCATGCTGCTGCCAAGTCCAGAGTCTGTCATGGGTCCCTGTACGGCCTCCCATTGCTGCTGTCTCCATCGCCACACTCTGCCATGTGCCACTTTCAGGTCTCCTCACACTGCTGGTGTGTTGAATTTTTTGACATAGGGTGCTGGCAGATTACGGGCCTCCCATAGCTGCTGCCAGGCCCCTAATCTGCCATGGGCCCCTATACCGACTCCTCATGCTGCTGCCAAGTCCAGAGTCTCTCATGGGTCCCTGTACGGCCTCCCATTGCTGCTGTCTCCATCGCCACACTTTGCCATGTGCCACTTTCAGGTCTCCTCACACACTGCTGGTGTGTTCAGTTTTTTGACATAGGGTGCTGGCAGATTACGGGCCTCCCATAGCTGCTGCCAGGCCCCTAATCTGCCATAGGCCCCTATATACCGCCTCCTCATGCTGCTGCCAGGTCCAGAGTCTCTCATGGGTCCCTGTACGGCCTCCCATTGCTGCTGTCTCCATCGCCACACTCTGCCATGTGCCACTTTCAGGTCTCCTCACACTGCTGGTGTGTAGAATTTTTTGACATAGGGTGCTGGCAGATTACGGGCCTCCCATAGCTGCTGCCAGGCCCCTAATCTGCCATAGGCCCCTATATACCGCCTCCTCATGCTGCTGCCAGGTCCAGAGTCTCTCATGGGTCCCTGTACGGCCTCCCATTGCTGCTGTCTCCATCGCCACACTCTGCCATGTGCCACTTTCAGGTCTCCTCACACTGCTGGTGTGTAGAATTTTTTGACATAGGGTGCTGGCAGATTACGGGCCTCCTATAGCTGCTGCCAGGCCCCTAATCTGCCATAGGCCCCTATATACCGCCTCCTCATGCTGCTGCCAGGTCCACAGTGTCTCATGCCATGTGCCACTTTCAGGTCTCCTCACACTGCTGGTGTGTAGAATTTTTTGACATAGGGTGCTGGCAGATTACGGGCCTCCCATAGCTGCTGCCAGGCCCCTTATCTGCCATAGGCCCCTATATACCGCCTCCTCATGCTGCTGCCAGGTCCAGAGTCCCTCATGGGTCCCTGTACGGCCTCCCATTGCTGCTGTCTCCATCGCCACACTCTGCCATGTGCCACTTTCAGGTCTCCTCACACTGCTGGTGTGTAGAATTTTTTGACATAGGGTGCTGGCAGATTACGGGCCTCCTATAGCTGCTGCCAGGCCCCTAATCTGCCATAGGCCCCTATATACCGCCTCCTCATGCTGCTGCCAGGTCCACAGTGTCTCATGCCATGTGCCACTTTCAGGTCTCCTCACACTGCTGGTGTGTTGAATTTTTTGACATAGGGTGCTGGCAGATTATGGGCCTCCTATAGCTGCTGCCAGGCCCCTAATCTGCCATAGGCCCCTATATACCGCCTCCTCATGCTGCTGCCAGGTCCAGAGTCTCTCATGGGTCCCTGTACGGCCTCCCATTGCTGCTGTCTCCATCGCCACACTCTGCCATGTGCCACTTTCAGGTCTCCTCACACACTGCTGGTGTGTAGAATTTTTTGACATAGGGTGCTGGCAGATTACGGGCCTCCTATAGCTGCTGCCAGGCCCCTAATCTGCCATAGGCCCCTATATACCGCCTCCTCATGCTGCTGCCAGGTCCAGAGTCTGTCATGGGTCCCTGTACGGCCTCCCATTGCTGCTGTCTCCATCGCCACACTCTGCCATGTGCCACTTTCAGGTCTCCTCACACTGCTGGTGTGTAGAATTTTTTGACATAGGGTGCTGGCAGATTACGGGCCTCCCATAGCTGCTGCCAGGCCCCTAATCTGCCATAGGCCCCTATATACCGCCTCCTCATGCTGCTGCCAGGTCCAGAGTCTCTCATGGGTCCCTGTACGGCCTCCCATTGCTGCTGTCTCCATCGCCACACTCTGCCATGTGCCACTTTCAGGTCTCCTCACACACTGCTGGTGTGTTGAATTTTTTGACATAGGGTGCTGGCAGATTACGGGCCTCCTATAGCTGCTGCCAGGCCCCTAATCTGCCATAGGCCCCTATATACCGCCTCCTCATGCTGCTGCCAAGTCCAGAGTCTGTCATGGGTCCCTGTACGGCCTCCCATTGCTGCTGTCTCCATCGCCACACTCTGCCATGTGCCACTTTCAGGTCTCCTCACACTGCTGGTGTGTTGAATTTTTTGACATAGGGTGCTGGCAGATTACGGGCCTCCCATAGCTGCTGCCAGGCCCCTAATCTGCCATGGGCCCCTATACCGACTCCTCATGCTGCTGCCAAGTCCAGAGTCTCTCATGGGTCCCTGTACGGCCTCCCATTGCTGCTGTCTCCATCGCCACACTTTGCCATGTGCCACTTTCAGGTCTCCTCACACACTGCTGGTGTGTTCAGTTTTTTGACATAGGGTGCTGGCAGATTACGGGCCTCCCATAGCTGCTGCCAGGCCCCTAATCTGCCATAGGCCCCTATATACCGCCTCCTCATGCTGCTGCCAGGTCCAGAGTCTCTCATGGGTCCCTGTACGGCCTCCCATTGCTGCTGTCTCCATCGCCACACTCTGCCATGTGCCACTTTCAGGTCTCCTCACACTGCTGGTGTGTAGAATTTTTTGACATAGGGTGCTGGCAGATTACGGGCCTCCCATAGCTGCTGCCAGGCCCCTAATCTGCCATAGGCCCCTATATACCGCCTCCTCATGCTGCTGCCAGGTCCAGAGTCTCTCATGGGTCCCTGTACGGCCTCCCATTGCTGCTGTCTCCATCGCCACACTCTGCCATGTGCCACTTTCAGGTCTCCTCACACTGCTGGTGTGTAGAATTTTTTGACATAGGGTGCTGGCAGATTACGGGCCTCCTATAGCTGCTGCCAGGCCCCTAATCTGCCATAGGCCCCTATATACCGCCTCCTCATGCTGCTGCCAGGTCCACAGTGTCTCATGCCATGTGCCACTTTCAGGTCTCCGCACACTGCTGGTGTGTTGAATTTTTTGACATAGGGTGCTGGCAGATTATGGGCCTCCTATAGCTGCTGCCAGGCCCCTAATCTGCCATAGGCCCCTATATACCGCCTCCTCATGCTGCTGCCAGGTCCAGAGTCTCTCATGGGTCCCTGTACGGCCTCCCATTGCTGCTGTCTCCATCGCCACACTCTGCCATGTGCCACTTTCAGGTCTCCTCACACACTGCTGGTGTGTAGAATTTTTTGACATAGGGTGCTGGCAGATTACGGGCCTCCTATAGCTGCTGCCAGGCCCCTAATCTGCCATAGGCCCCTATATACCGCCTCCTCATGCTGCTGCCAGGTCCAGAGTCTGTCATGGGTCCCTGTACGGCCTCCCATTGCTGCTGTCTCCATCGCCACACTTTGCCATGTGCCACTTTCAGGTCTCCTCACACACTGCTGGTGTGTTCAGTTTTTTGACATAGGGTGCTGGCAGATTACGGGCCTCCCATAGCTGCTGCCAGGCCCCTAATCTGCCATAGGCCCCTATATACCGCCTCCTCATGCTGCTGCCAGGTCCAGAGTCTCTCATGGGTCCCTGTACGGCCTCCCATTGCTGCTGTCTCCATCGCCACACTCTGCCATGTGCCACTTTCAGGTCTCCTCACACACTGCTGGTGTGTAGAATTTTTTGACATAGGGTGCTGGCAGATTACGGGCCTCCTATAGCTGCTGCCAGGCCCCTAATCTGCCATAGGCCCCTATATACCGCCTCCTCATGCTGCTGCCAGGTCCAGAGTCTGTCATGGGTCCCTGTACGGCCTCCCATTGCTGCTGTCTCCATCGCCACACTTTGCCATGTGCCACTTTCAGGTCTCCTCACACACTGCTGGTGTGTTCAGTTTTTTGACATAGGGTGCTGGCAGATTACGGGCCTCCCATAGCTGCTGCCAGGCCCCTAATCTGCCATAGGCCCCTATATACCGCCTCCTCATGCTGCTGCCAGGTCCAGAGTCTCTCATGGGTCCCTGTACGGCCTCCCATTGCTGCTGTCTCCATCGCCACACTCTGCCATGTGCCACTTTCAGGTCTCCTCACACACTGCTGGTGTGTTCAGTTTTTTGACATAGGGTGCTGGCAGATTACGGGCCTCCCATAGCTGCTGCCAGGCCCCTAATCTGCCATAGGCCCCTATATACCGCCTCCTCATGCTGCTGCCAGGTCCAGAGTCTGTCATGGGTCCCTGTACGGCCTCCCATTGCTGCTGTCTCCATCGCCACACTCTGCCATGTGCCACTTTCAGGTCTCCTCACACACTGCTGGTGTGTTCAGTTTTTTGACATAGGGTGCTGGCAGATTACGGGCCTCCCATAGCTGCTGCCAGGCCCCTAATCTGCCATAGGCCCCTATATACCGCCTCCTCATGCTGCTGCCAGGTCCAGAGTCTGTCATGGGTCCCTGTACGGCCTCCCATTGCTGCTGTCTCCATCGCCACACTCTGCCATGTGCCACTTTCAGGTCTCCTCACACACTGCTGGTGTGTTCAGTTTTTTGACATAGGGTGCTGGCAGATTACGGGCCTCCCATAGCTGCTGCCAGGCCCCTAATCTGCCATAGGCCCCTATATACCGCCTCCTCATGCTGCTGCCAGGTCCAGGCGAACGTAGTCACACAGGGGAGGAACTTCTCAGTGTAATGAACAGAGAAATCGACAGATGGCTGTCTCCGCGCAAACTGAAAATCGGAACCATGTTGACCGACAACGGAAAGAACATGGTGTCTGCTCTGCGTCAAGTAAGGTTGTGCCATGCGCCATGCATGGCTCACGTGTTCAATCTGGTTGTCAAGCGGTTCCTAAAATCCACCATCCCACTGCAAGACATCCTTAAAATGTCACGTAAACTTTGCATGCATTTCAGCCATTCCTACACCGCAAAGCACACCCTCCTTGAGCTGCTGCGGCAGAACGGAATTGCACAGCATCGCCTGATCTGCGACGTTGCAACAAGGTGGAATTCAACCCTACACATGTTAGACCGCCTTTACGAACAGCGAAAGGCCATCACCGATTTCCTGATGTTACAAGCGGATAAAGGTACTCCCTGTGTAACTTAGATGTCAGCCATTGGCAGCTCATGCGTGACACCTGCGCTTGCTCAGGCCCTTTGAGGAGGCCACGCTATTCGTGAGTCGGCAGGACTATGGGATGAACGACGTCATTCCTCTGTTGCACGTCCTGGAACAAATGCTGTTAACAATGGCTGGTCAGGGTGCGGTAGACGTGGCGCACATATCTCAACGCCACATGACCCCTGTGGGGGCAGGACAGGAAGAAGAGGAGGAGGTAGAGGAGGACATTTGTGCTCAGGAATTATTGAGTGAAATGGGTGGTTTTTCCACTCAGCGGACAGGAGTGGAGGAGCAGGAGCATCTGGTAGAGGAGGAGGAGGAGGAGACAGAGGACCCAGACGCACCGTGGCAGTATGCTGTGGAGATGGAGGCAGGGAGTTTCTCGCATTCCTTGGCACAAATGGCCCATAGCATGCTCGCTTGCTTGCGTAGCGACAGCCGAATAATAACCATCAGACAGGGGGATGACTTTTGGCTGTCCACCTTGTTGGACCCTCCCTACCGTTCAAAAATGGTGGCCGTTTTCACACCTGCTGAGAGGGAGGCCAAAATAACGTACTATAAAAACCACCTATGTAGTCAGCTGGTCTCTGCCTGTCTGCGCCAACGTCCATCCTCAGACACTGTGGGCCCTGTGCGCTCGCGTTCCGCTGCCATGGCAGCAGGGGAGGGGTGGGGTGGTAGGAGCAGTGGCAGCTCCACCAGCAGCGGCTGCCTCAGTCTGCAGTCGATGATGAGTAGCTTTCTTCACCAGCGCAGTGAGGAAACTACTAACCAGCCGCAGCAGCAGCAGCATCAGGTGGACCTGGAGCAGGACCTCAAACAACAGGCTTAGGCCTACTTGAACAGCACCCTGCAACCGAGGTAGACAATCCCCTTGACTACTGGGCAATGAAACTTGACCTTTGGCCCCAACTAGCTGAATTTGCCCTTGAAAGGCTGTCATGCCCGGCCAGTAGCGTGGCATCGGAGCGCGTGTTTAGTGCGGCAGGAGGTATTGCAACTCCGCGGAGGACACGACTGTCCACCCAAAGTGTGGAGAGACTGACGTTTGTGAAAATGAATCAGGCGTGGATTAGTCTGGATTTCAAACCACCAGTTCCTGACACAACTGACTAAATCCGCCATGAATCATGCCTCAAACATGTGCCACTTTCAGGTTTCCTCACACACTGCTGGTGTGTTCCACTTATTGTCATAGGGTGCTGGCAGATTACGGGCCTCCCATAGCTGCTGCCAGGCCCCTAATCTGCCATAGGCCCCTATATACCGCCTCCTCATGCTGCTGCCAAGTCCAGAGTCTGTCATGGGTCCCTGTACGGCCTCCCATTGCTGCTGTCTCCATCGCCACACTCTGCCATGTGCCACTTTCAGGTCTCCTCACACTGCTGGTGTGTTGAATTTTTTGACATAGGGTGCTGGCAGATTACGGGCCTCCTATAGCTGCTGCCAGGCCCCTAATCTGCCATAGGCCCCTATATACTGCCTCCTCATGCTGCTGCCAGGTCCAGAGTCTCTCATGGGTCCCTGTACGGCCTCCCATTGCTGCTGTCTCCATCGCCACACTCTGCCATGTGCCACTTTCAGGTCTCCTCACACACTGCTGGTGTGTTGAATTTTTTGACATAGGGTGCTGGCAGATTACGGGCCTCCCATAGCTGCTGCCAGGCCCCTAATCTGCCATGGGCCCCTATATACCGCCTCCTCATGCTGCTGCCAGGTCCAGAGTCTCTCATGGGTCCCTGTACGGCCTCCCATTGCTGCTGCCTCCATCGCCACACTCTGCCATGTGCCACTTTCAGGTCTCCTCACACACTGCTGGTGTGTTGAATTTTTTGACATAGGGTGCTGGCAGATTACGGGCCTCCTATAGCTGCTGCCAGGCCCCTAATCTGCCATGGGCCCCTATATACCGCCTCCTCATGCTGCTGCCAGGTCCAGAGTCTCTCATGGGTCCCTGTACGGCCTCCCATTGCTGCTGTCTCCATCGCCACACTCTGCCATGTGCCACTTTCAGGTCTCCTCACACACTGCTGGTGTGTTGAATTATTTGACATAGGGTGCTGGCAGATTACGGGCCTCCTATAGCTGCTGCCAGGCCCCTAATCTGCCATAGGCCCCTATATACCGCCTCCTCATGCTGCTGCCAAGTCCAGAGTCTGTCATGGGTCCCTGTACGGCCTCCCATTGCTGCTGTCTCCATCGCCACACTCTGCCATGTGCCACTTTCAGGTCTCCTCACACTGCTGGTGTGTTGAATTTTTTGACATAGGGTGCTGGCAGATTACGGGCCTCCCATAGCTGCTGCCAGGCCCCTAATCTGCCATGGGCCCCTATACCGACTCCTCATGCTGCTGCCAAGTCCAGAGTCTCTCATGGGTCCCTGTACGGCCTCCCATTGCTGCTGTCTCCATCGCCACACTTTGCCATGTGCCACTTTCAGGTCTCCTCACACACTGCTGGTGTGTTCAGTTTTTTGACATAGGGTGCTGGCAGATTACGGGACTCCCATAGCTGCTGCCAGGCCCCTAATCTGCCATAGGCCCCTATATACCGCCTCCTCATGCTGCTGCCAGGTCCAGAGTCTGTCATGGGTCCCTGTACGGCCTCCCATTGCTGCTGTCTCCATCGCCACACTCTGCCATGTGCCACTTTCAGGTCTCCTCACACTGCTGGTGTGTTGAATTTTTTGACATAGGGTGCTGGCAGATTACGGGCCTCCCAAAGCTGCTGCCAGGCCCCTAATCTGCCATGGGCCCCTATACCACCTCCTCATGCTGCTGCCAAGTCCAGAGTCTCTCATGGGTCCCTGTACGGCCTCCCATTGCTGCTGCCTCCATCGCCACACTCTGCCATGTGCCACTTTCAGGTCTCCTCACACACTGCTGGTGTGTTGAATTTTTTGACATAGGGTGCTGGCAGATTACGGGCCTCCTATAGCTGCTGCCAGGCCCCTAATCTGCCATGGGCCCCTATATACCGCCTCCTCATGCTGCTGCCAGGTCCAGAGTCTCTTATGGGTCCCTGTACGGCCTCCCATTGCTGCTGTCTCCATCGCCACACTCTGCCATGTGCCACTTTCAGGTCTCCTCACACACTGCTGGTGTGTTGAATTTTTTGACATAGGGTGCTGGCAGATTACGGGCCTCCTATAGCTGCTGCCAGGCCCCTAATCTGCCATAGGCCCCTATATACCGCCTCCTCATGCTGCTGCCAAGTCCAGAGTCTGTCATGGGTCCCTGTACGGCCTCCCATTGCTGCTGTCTCCATCGCCACACTCTGCCATGTGCCACTTTCAGGTCTCCTCACACTGCTGGTGTGTTGAATTTTTTGACATAGGGTGCTGGCAGATTACGGGCCTCCCATAGCTGCTGCCAGGCCCCTAATCTGCCATGGGCCCCTATACCGACTCCTCATGCTGCTGCCAAGTCCAGAGTCTCTCATGGGTCCCTGTACGGCCTCCCATTGCTGCTGTCTCCATCGCCACACTTTGCCATGTGCCACTTTCAGGTCTCCTCACACACTGCTGGTGTGTTCAGTTTTTTGACATAGGGTGCTGGCAGATTACGGGCCTCCCATAGCTGCTGCCAGGCCCCTAATCTGCCATAGGCCCCTATATACCGCCTCCTCATGCTGCTGCCAGGTCCAGAGTCTGTCATGGGTCCCTGTACGGCCTCCCATTGCTGCTGTCTCCATCACCACACTCTGCCATGTGCCACTTTCAGGTCTCCTCACACTGCTGGTGTGTTGAATTTTTTGACATAGGGTGCTGGCAGATTACGGGCCTCCCAAAGCTGCTGCCAGGCCCCTAATCTGCCATGGGCCCCTATACCACCTCCTCATGCTGCTGCCAAGTCCAGAGTCTCTCATGGGTCCCTGTACGGCCTCCCATTGCTGCTGTCTCCATCGCCACACTCTGCCATGTGCCACTTTCAGGTCTCCTCACACACTGCTGGTGTGTTGAATTTTTTGACATAGGGTGCTGGCAGATTACGGGCCTCCCATAGCTGCTGCCAGGCCCCTAATCTGCCATAGGCCCCTATATACCGCCTCCTCATGCTGCTGCCAGGTCCAGAGTCTGTCATGGGTCCCTGTACGGCCTCCCATTGCTGCTGTCTCCATCGCCACACTCTGCCATGTGCCACTTTCAGGTCTCCTCACACACTGCTGGTGTGTTCAGTTTTTTGACATAGGGTGCTGGCAGATTACGGGCCTCCTATAGCTGCTGCCAGGCCCCTAATCTGCCTTAGGCCCCTATATACCGCCTCCTCATGCTGCTGCCAAGTCCAGAGTCTGTCATGGGTCCCTGTACGGCCTCCCATTGCTGCTGTCTCCATCGCCACACTCTGCCATGTGCCTCTTTCAGGTCTCCTCACACTGCTGGTGTGTTGAATTTTTTGACATAGGGTGCTGGCAGATTACGGGCCTCCCATAGCTGCTGCCAGGCCCCTAATCTGCCATGGGCCCCTATACCGACTCCTCATGCTGCTGCCAAGTCCAGAGTCTCTCATGGGTCCCTGTACGGCCTCCCATTGCTGCTGTCTCCATCGCCACACTTTGCCATGTGCCACTTTCTGGTCTCCTCACACACTGCTGGTGTGTTCAGTTTTTTGACATAGGGTGCTGGCAGATTACGGGCCTCCCATAGCTGCTGCCAGGCCCCTAATCTGCCATAGGCCCCTATATACCGCCTCCTCATGCTGCTGCCAGGTCCAGAGTCTCTTATGGGTCCCTGTACGGCCTCCCATTGCTGCTGTCTCCATCGCCACACTCTGCCATGTGCCACTTTCAGGTCTCCTCACACACTGCTGGTGTGTTGAATTTTTTGACATAGGGTGCTGGCAGATTACGGGCCTCCTATAGCTGCTGCCAGGCCCCTAATCTGCCATAGGCCCCTATATACCGCCTCCTCATGCTGCTGCCAAGTCCAGAGTCTGTCATGGGTCCCTGTACGGCCTCCCATTGCTGCTGTCTCCATCGCCACACTCTGCCATGTGCCACTTTCAGGTCTCCTCACACTGCTGGTGTGTTGAATTTTTTGACATAGGGTGCTGGCAGATTACGGGCCTCCCATAGCTGCTGCCAGGCCCCTAATCTGCCATGGGCCCCTATACCGACTCCTCATGCTGCTGCCAAGTCCAGAGTCTCTCATGGGTCCCTGTACGGCCTCCCATTGCTGCTGTCTCCATCGCCACACTTTGCCATGTGCCACTTTCAGGTCTCCTCACACACTGCTGGTGTGTTCAGTTTTTTGACATAGGGTGCTGGCAGATTACGGGCCTCCTATAGCTGCTGCCAGGCCCCTAATCTGCCATAGGCCCCTATATACCACCTCCTCATGCTGCTGCCAGGTCCAGAGTCTGTCATGGGTCCCTGTACGGCCTCCCATTGCTGCTGTCTCCATCACCACACTCTGCCATGTGCCACTTTCAGGTCTCCTCACACTGCTGGTGTGTTGAATTTTTTGACATAGGGTGCTGGCAGATTACGGGCCTCCCAAAGCTGCTGCCAGGCCCCTAATCTGCCATGGGCCCCTATACCACCTCCTCATGCTGCTGCCAAGTCCAGAGTCTCTCATGGGTCCCTGTACGGCCTCCCATTGCTGCTGTCTCCATCGCCACACTCTGCCATGTGCCACTTTCAGGTCTCCTCACACACTGCTGGTGTGTTGAATTTTTTGACATAGGGTGCTGGCAGATTACGGGCCTCCCATAGCTGCTGCCAGGCCCCTAATCTGCCATAGGCCCCTATATACCGCCTCCTCATGCTGCTGCCAGGTCCAGAGTCTGTCATGGGTCCCTGTACGGCCTCCCATTGCTGCTGTCTCCATCGCCACACTCTGCCATGTGCCACTTTCAGGTCTCCTCACACACTGCTGGTGTGTTCAGTTTTTTGACATAGGGTGCTGGCAGATTACGGGCCTCCTATAGCTGCTGCCAGGCCCCTAATCTGCCTTAGGCCCCTATATACCGCCTCCTCATGCTGCTGCCAAGTCCAGAGTCTGTCATGGGTCCCTGTACGGCCTCCCATTGCTGCTGTCTCCATCGCCACACTCTGCCATGTGCCTCTTTCAGGTCTCCTCACACTGCTGGTGTGTTGAATTTTTTGACATAGGGTGCTGGCAGATTACGGGCCTCCCATAGCTGCTGCCAGGCCCCTAATCTGCCATGGGCCCCTATACCGACTCCTCATGCTGCTGCCAAGTCCAGAGTCTCTCATGGGTCCCTGTACGGCCTCCCATTGCTGCTGTCTCCATCGCCACACTTTGCCATGTGCCACTTTCTGGTCTCCTCACACACTGCTGGTGTGTTCAGTTTTTTGACATAGGGTGCTGGCAGATTACGGGCCTCCCATAGCTGCTGCCAGGCCCCTAATCTGCCATAGGCCCCTATATACGGCCTCCTCATGCTGCTGCCAGGTCCAGAGTCTGTCATGGGTCCCTGTACGGCCTCCCATTGCTGCTGTCTCCATCGCCACACTCTGCCATGTGCCACTTTCAGGTCTCCTCACACACTGCTGGTGTGTTCAGTTTTTTGACATAGGGTGCTGGAAGATTACGGGCCTCCCATAGCTGCTGCCAGGCCCCTAATCTGCCATAGGCCCCTATATACCGCCTCCTCATGCTGCTGCCAAGTCCAGAGTCTGTCATGGGTCCCTGTACGGCCTCCCATTGCTGCTGTCTCCATCGCCACACTCTGCCATGTGCCACTTTCAGGTCTCCTCACACACTGCTGGTGTGTTGAATTTTTTGACATAGGGTGCTGGCAGATTACGGGCCTCCTATAGCTGCTGCCAGGCCCCTAATCTGCCATGGGCCCCTATATACCGCCTCCTCATGCTGCTGCCAGGTCCAGAGTCTCTCATGGGTCCCTGTACGGCCTCCCATTGCTGCTGTCTCCATCGCCACACTCTGCCATGTGCCACTTTCAGGTCTCCTCACACACTGCTGGTGTGTTGAATTTTTTGACATAGGGTGCTGGCAGATTACGGGCCTCCTATAGCTGCTGCCAGGCCCCTAATCTGCCATAGGCCCCTATATACCGCCTCCTCATGCTGCTGCCAAGTCCAGAGTCTGTCATGGGTCCCTGTACGGCCTCCCATTGCTGCTGTCTCCATCGCCACACTCTGCCATGTGCCACTTTCAGGTCTCCTCACACACTGCTGGTGTGTTCAGTTTTTTGACATAGGGTGCTGGCAGATTACGGGCCTCCTATAGCTGCTGCCAGGCCCCTAATCTGCCTTAGGCCCCTATATACCGCCTCCTCATGCTGCTGCCAAGTCCAGAGTCTGTCATGGGTCCCTGTACGGCCTCCCATTGCTGCTGTCTCCATCGCCACACTCTGCCATGTGCCTCTTTCAGGTCTCCTCACACTGCTGGTGTGTTGAATTTTTTGACATAGGGTGCTGGCAGATTACGGGCCTCCCATAGCTGCTGCCAGGCCCCTAATCTGCCATGGGCCCCTATACCGACTCCTCATGCTGCTGCCAAGTCCAGAGTCTGTCATGGGTCCCTGTACGGCCTCCCATTGCTGCTGTCTCTATCGCCACACTCTGCCATGTGCCACTTTCAGGTCTCCTCACACACTGCTGGTGTGTTGAATTTTTTGACATAGGGTGCTGGCAGATTACGGGCCTCCTATAGCTGCTGCCAGGCCCCTAATCTGCCATGGGCCCCTATATACCGCCTCCTCATGCTGCTGCCAGGTCCAGAGTCTCTCATGGGTCCCTGTACGGCCTCCCATTGCTGCTGTCTCCATCGCCACACTCTGCCATGTGCCACTTTCAGGTCTCCTCACACACTGCTGGTGTGTTGAATTTTTTGACATAGGGTGCTGGCAGATTACGGGCCTCCTATAGCTGCTGCCAGGCCCCTAATCTGCCATAGGCCCCTATATACCGCCTCCTCATGCTGCTGCCAAGTCCAGAGTCTGTCATGGGTCCCTGTACGGCCTCCCATTGCTGCTGTCTCCATCGCCACACTCTGCCATGTGCCACTTTCAGGTCTCCTCACACACTGCTGGTGTGTTGAATTTTTTGACATAGGGTGCTGGCAGATTACGGGCCTCCTATAGCTGCTGCCAGGCCCCTAATCTGCCATAGGCCCCTATATACCGCCTCCTCATGCTGCTGCCAGGTCCAGAGTCTCTCATGGGTCCCTGTACGGCCTCCCATTGCTGCTGTCTCCATCGCCACACTCTGCCATGTGCCACTTTCAGGTCTCCTCACACTGCTGGTGTGTTCCATTTTTTGTCATAGGGTGCTGGCAGATTACGGGCCTCCCATAGCTGCTGCCAGGCCCCTAATCTGCCATGGGCCCCTATACCGACTCCTCATGCTGTGACGTTGCAACAAGGTGGAATTCAACCCTACATATGTTAGACCGCCTTTACGAACAGCAAAAGGCCATCACAGATTTCCTGATGTTAAAAGCGGATAAAGGTACTCCCTGTGTAACTTAGATGTCAGCCATTGGCAGCTCATGCGTGACACCTGCGCTTGCTCAGGCCCTTTGAGGAGGCCACGCTATTCGTGAGTCGGCAGGACTTTGGGATGAACGACGTCATTCCTCTGTTGCACGTCCTGGAACAAATGCTGTTAACAATGGCTGGTCAGGGTGCGGTAGACGTGGTGCACAGATCTCAACGCCACATGACCCCTGTGGGGGCAGGACAGGAAGAAGAGGAGGAGGTAGAGGAGGACATTGGTGCTCAGGAATTATTGAGTGAAATGGGTGGTTTTTCCACTCAGCGGACAGGAGTGGAGGAGCAGGAGCATCTGGTAGAGGAGGAGGAAGAGGAGACAGAGGACCCAGACGCACCGTGGCAGTATGCTGTGGAGATGGATGCAGGGAGTTTCTCGCATTCCTTGGCACAAATGGCCCATAGCATGCTCGCTTGCTTGCGTAGCGACAGCCGAATAATAACCATCAGACAGAGGGATGACTTTTGGCTGTCCACCTTGTTGGACCCTCGCTACCATTCAAAAATGGTGGCCTTTTTCACACCTGCTGAGAGGGAGGCCAAAATAACGTACTATAAAAACCACCTATGTAGTCAGCTGGTCTCTGCCTGTCTGCGCCAACGTCCATCCTCAGACACTGTGGGCCCTGTGCGCTCGCGTTCCGCTGCCATGGCAGCAGGGGAGGGGTGGGGTGGTAGGAGCAGTGGCAGCTCCACCAGCAGCGGCTGCCTCAGTCTGCAGTCGATGATGAGTAGCTTTCTTCACCAGCGCAGTGAGGAAACTACTAACCAGCCGCAGCAGCAGCAGCAGGTGGACCTGGAGCAGGACCTCAAACAACAGGCTTAGGCCTACTTGGACAGCACCCTGCCAACCGAGGTAGACAATCCCCTTGACTACTGGGCAACGAAACTTGACCTTTGGCCCCAACTAGCTGAATTTGCCCTTGAAAGGCTGTCATGCCCGGCCAGTAGCGTGGCATCGGAGCGCGTGTTTAGTGCGGCAGGAGGTATTGCAACTCCGCGGAGGACACGACTGTCCACCCAAAGTGTGGAGAGACTGACGTTTGTGAAAATGAATCAGGCGTGGATTAGTCTGGATTTCAAACCACCAGTTCCTGACACAACTGACTAAATCCGCCATGAATCATGCCCCAAACGTGCCACTTTCAGGTCTCCTCACATTGCTGGTGTGTTACATTTTTTGTCATAGGGTGCTGGCAGATTACGGGCCTCCCATAGCTGCTGCCAGGCCCCTAATCTGCCATGGGCCCCTATACCGCCTCCTCATGCTGCTGCCAAGTCCAGAGTCTCTCATTGGTCCCTGTACGGCCTCCCATTGCTGCTGTCTCCATCGCCACACTCTGCCATGTGCCACTTTCAGGTCTCCTCACACTGCTGGTGTGTTCCATTTTTTGTCATAGGGTGCTGGCAGATTACGGGCCTCCCATAGCTGCTGCCAGGCCCCTAATCTGCCATGGGCCCCTATACCGCCTCCTGATGCTGCTGCCAGGTCCAGAGTCTCTCATGGGTCCCTGTAAAGCCTCCCATTGCTGCTGTCTCCATCGCCACACTCTGCCATGTGCCACTTTCAGGTCTCCTCACACTGCTGGTGGGTTCCATTTTTTGTCATAGGGTGCTGGCAGATTACGGGCCTCCCATAGCTGCTGCCAGGCCCCTAATCTGCCATGGGCCCCCGTACCGACTCCTCATGCTGCTGCCAGGCCCGTAATCTGTCATGGTCCCCTGTTGTCGCTTGTTGGCATATTCCGCTCGTTCAGATGCTCCTTCTCCTGCTACTCCTCTTCACGGATTCCGTCAGCAGTCTTTCTTGGAATCCGTTTCCAAGAGACAACAGTTTGCGAGCACGCACCCGACGGTGCAGAAGCTGAACGTCCTCCTGTCCAAGTTGCTGCTGCCAGGCTCGTAATCTGTCATGCGCCCCTGTACCACCTCCTCATGCTGCTGCCAGGTCCAGAGTGTGTCATGGGTCCCTGTACGGCCTCCCATTGCTGCTGCCAGGCCCGTAATCTGCCATGGGCCCCCGTACCAACTCCTCATGCTGCTGCCAGGCCCGTATTCTGTCATGGGCCCCTGTACTGCCTCCTCATGCTGCTGCCAGGTCCAGAGTGTGTCATGGGTCCCTGTACGGCCTCCCATTGCTGCTGTCTCTATCGCCACACTCTGCCATGTGCCACTTTCAGGTCTCCTCACACTGCTGGTGGTTTCCATTTTTGTCATAGGGTGCTGTATGGCCTCCCATTGCTGCTGCCTCCACCGCCACACTGTGGCTCCACACTCTGGTTTTGGCCCCGTGACTGCCCAAATGAGTGAAGTGTGCGGTGATTCTAAGATCGACGGCACTCATCTGCATGTCATACTGACTGACAGTATTATTTCTCTTCCCCAGCAGACTCCAAGGGCATTTAAATTAAAGGTACAGTGTTCTGCACTAATATTAAGTCTCTCTGAAGCCTAGAAACACCCTTTTTTAAGTTAAATTCACAGCGAATATATTCGACTCGAATCGAAATTTTTCCACGAATTCGCCGAATCAGTCGAATCAAATTTTTGAATACTTCGCTCATCTCTAGTTTCTATAAAATAGCTGGATTTTTTTACCTCTGCAATAAAGATTAAAGCAATGTCCAGCAGTATACAATTGCAAACTGTAAAAAATGGCTGTTGAAATTGTGAAAAATTTACCAAAGCAATTTTGGTCAATTTCCACCATTTTCTAGCAGAAGTTTCAAATCAGGCTGGTGATGGTAGAGCCTGCGCTAGTTGCCTAAGTGAAAAAGGAGGGGTGGGAAAGGAACAATTCAAAGAAATATCTGATATTCTTCTGGCCATTATATCTGACAGAGTAATATTTCAAAAGTGATTTCACAATGGGTTGGTATTTAGCACACAAAAGGTCAAATAAAATGTCAAAAATTCAGATTTAGATTTATTTACTAGTAAAGAATGCAGAAAAGCATCCAAAGCTTCATTTTTGGTTCCAGTTCTGTTCCATGTTCTATGCCCTTTGGATGGTGGGAGGGAAAGGGCATAGACAAGATCAATGAAAAAAAAGAGAACCAGCCATTTAAATATAATGCAATGTGTAGCAAATGCTTCATTGCCTTTCTCTGTACAGAACCATTATACTTGAAGCATCTTTTTAGCCCCATATCTAATAGGGAAAGCAATTAGAATGCTTTTGGTGCTTTAACTACTGTAGGTACTAGTGTAGTTATATTCCCTTTGTCATTTGTTTGCCTTGTCATGCAATGATGGGCTCACATGTTGTGGCTGTAGTTTGTAGTGTCATGGCTTATTGATTCCATTTTGCCAATGTATTCATTCACCTAGCTTGTCCCTATTTACTAAAGGGACAGGCAACTTCTTGATCAGGCAGCCTCCAATCAATGCCCAGCCATTTCTTTGTATTGCATCACAAACGTGGGAGTGCTACTTTGATTATTAATATTATACAGGATTTATATAGCGCCAGCAGTTTGTGCAGCAGTTTACAAAATGAAAGGGAAGACATTATAGTTACAATACAATTTGGTGCAAGAGGAAACAAAGGGCCCTGCTCACTAGAGCTTACAATCTAAGAGGAAGGGTTGAGCAATACAAAAGATAATAGTTGTGGGGGATGAGCTGATAGAGGAAATAAGAAGCAGTTTACTAGTTAGAAGCAGAATAGGCTTCTTTAAATAGAAGAATTTTCAGGGATCATCAAAAAGTGGATAGATTAGGAAATAGCCAGACATGTTGGGGTAGGGAGTTCCATAGGATGGGAGAAGCTCAGGAGAAGTCCTGGAGGCAAGCATGGGAGGAGGTGACATGGGACTAGAGCAGAAGGTCTTGGGAGGATCAAAGAGAGCTGTTTGGTAGATATTTTGAGACCAGGTTGGTGATGTAGCTGGGGGCAGTTGTGGATGGCTTGTAAGTTGTTGTTAGTATTTTGAATTTTATTCGTTGGGCAAGTGGAAGCCAGTGGAGGGATTGGCAGAGAGGGGTAGCAGATACTGAATGGTTGGTAAGGTGGATGAGCCTGATAGCAGAATTCTTGCAGTACTGGAGGGGGATAGCCTATGTAAAGGTAAGTCAATGAGGAGAGAGTTGCAGTAGTCGAGGCAAGAGATAACCAGGGAGTGAATTAGGTGCTTTGTGGTATCATTAGTTAAAAAGGGGCATATTCTGGAGATGTTGTGGAGGTTGAGGCAGCATGATTTGGACAGGGATTGAATGTGGGTCTGAAAGGATAGTTCAGAATCCAGGGTTACACCTAGCACCCTGGCATGCGTGGATGGGTTGATAGTCATGCTATTGATCCTGACCAAGAAATCAGGGGAAGAGGCACGTGGGGGAGGAAATATTATGAGCTCAGTTTTAGATAGATTGAGTTTTAGGAAGCGGTGTGATATCCAGTCTGATATGTCTGTTAGTAAATCGCTGATACGTGATGAGGTGAGCTGAGGAGTAGAGAGATAGATTTGTGTGTCATCAGCATAGAAATGGTATTGGAAACCATGGGAAGCTATCAGCTGATCCAAGAAAGAATTGTAGATGGAGAATAGGAGAGGTCCAAGGACAGAACCTTGGGGGACTCTGACGGTAAGAAGAATAGGAAAGGAGGAAGTAGAGTTGTAAGTGACATTGAAGGTGCGGTGAGATAGGAAAGATTTAAACCAACGGAGAGTCACAGTCACGGAGGCCAAGTAAATAGAGTTTTTTGAGGAGCAGGGGGTGGTCAACTGTGTTAAAGGTAGCGGAAAGGTCCAAGAGTAAGAGTACGGAATAGTGACCATTGGTTTTAACTGTTAGCAAGTCGTTTGTGAGTTTTAGGAGAACAGTTTTTGTGAAGTGTTGTAAGAGAAATCCAGACTGAAGGCGATCAAGAATGTTATTCTCAATGAGGTGGCAGCTCAGCCTGTTGTAGACTAGACATTCAAGGAGTTTGGAGGTAAAAGGGAGTAAGGAGATGGGTCTTAGGTTGCTAAGATTGGTGGGGTCCAGTGAGGCCTTTTTAAGTATGGGGGTGACTAGCACATGTTTTAGAGAGTTGGGGCAGATGCCATTAGAAAGAGAGAGATTGAAGATATGAGTTAAAGAGTGAAAGAAAGAGCCAGAGGGTGTCCACAGTATTTGTGAGGGAACAGGGTCCAGGGGACAGGTGGTTAGGTGGGCTTTAGAAAAAGTTTACTATCTCTATAGTAGCTGAGTTAAACAAGGGAAGTATTGATTGTGCAGGTGGGAAAGGAGTGTAGGGTGAGGGAGATATCTGTACAGTGGAGATCTCGTTACAAATTGTGTCAATCTTATTTTTGAAGTGATTAGCAATCTCCTGGGCAGTGAGTGAGTTAGTGGGTGGAGGTAATGAAGGGAAAAGTAGAGAGTTAAAGGTGGGAAAGAGTTGACGGGGACTGTGTGAGAGGGTGTTAATGAGATTGATAAAATAGGTTTGTTTGGCAGTGTGGAGACAGGAATTGTATGTATGAAGGGCAGATTTATATTGGTCGAAGTCTTGCTGGATCTTAGTCTTACGCCATAAACGCTCAAGAGCACGGCTATGTTTTTGAAGCATCTGGTATTGTCTGTTTTCCAGGGCTGTAGCAGTCAGGGCCTAATTCTGTGTGTAGTGAGGGGGCCAATGTGTCCAGGTGGATGACAGTGAATTGTTGTAGACAGAAGTGGCCAGGTTGGGGCAGGACAGGGCTGAGATTTTGTCATAGAGACAATCTGTTGCAGAAAAATGAAGAGAGGGACTAAGATAGAGAAGGTTTCTTCAGGTAACTGTTTGGTAGTTGGAAGACAAGGAGGAGGAAGCCAAGGAGAGAGTGAGTCTAATAAGAGAATGATTAGAAAGAGGAAAAGGAAAGTTGGTGAGGTTGCAAGGAGTTCATAGGTAGGAGAATACAAGGTCAAGGCAGTTACCATTAGAGTGAGTAGAAGCATGTGTCCATTGTTTTAGGTCAAAAGAAGTGGTTAGGCTCAGAAGTTTAGAGGTAGCAGGAGTGTTAAGATTAACAGGGATGTTGAAGTCACCGAGAATGATTGTGGGAATTTCAGAAGAGAGAAAGTAAGGCAGCCAGGCAGAGAAGTCATCAAGGAATCTTGATACCGGTCCAGGAGGCTGATAGGTCACAGCAATTCTTAAAGAAATTGGAGAGAATAGACAAATGCAGTGAACTTAAAATGAGGAGAGGGACAGAGAGCGAGGTGAATGAATGACCTGAAAAGTGCTTTCGGCCAGGAGAGGGAAAGTCAGATTCATGAAGCCAGGTTTCTGTATTTGCAAGTAGGTTAAAGAAGTTTGCAATAAAAAGGTCATGGACAGAGGTGAGTAGTTACAGACAGAACAGGCATTCCAGAGGGCACAGTAAAAGGGGAGGCTGGTTCTAGGAAGAAGAGGAATAGTAACCAGATTGTGTGGATTGCAGCCGCTGTTAGAAGATAGGGGGTTCCAGGTGTGTTGGTCAAAGGAAAAAGATGGTGACCCGGGATTTGGGGAAATGTCTAATGTTAGAAGAAGCAGGAGGGTGAGAGAGGTAATATGGGAGTATGACTTATATGGAGGGACAGGTCCCAGTTTCCTGGAGGTTTTTTTAGCATGTGCGTTCAGAATTAGCAGAAGTTGATGACTGCAGTAATAAAGTGAAGACAGGAGTGAGGGTGATATATAAGCTGTGGTGTGGAAAAGAGGGGTGAAGGGCAGAGATTTTGAAGAGAGAGGATACAACTGTGAGAAGTGGGAGTAGGGCGTGCATGTTACAGAGTGGTGAGATGAAAAAGTAGGCTGGGTAAGAGATGAAAGAGCTGGATGGGGAAACAGGTCACCTGCAGTCTGTTTAGTATTTAGAGTTGTCTGCTATGGTTTCTCGCTTTATTCTTCGCTGAAGTGAAGAGCCGAAGTGCAGTGATTAATACTTTATCCAATATGATAGTTGCCAATGCTACCCCTGGCTGTGCCTCCCCAAAGGAAGGTCTAAATTTATACTGAGTTGGGTGGGGGTATTGCCAATTAATCAATTAGGAATGCATAGGAGAAACACATGGCTAGCAGGGGAAACTTCTCATACCAAAGGAGGACTATAAGAGACAAGAAAGCAGGAGGGTAGAGTTGTAAAGATTAGGATCAGTTCATAAATTTGGGTTAGACAATAAGAGCAAAATAAACATCACAGTAATATAGACAGAGCTAAAGCTTTTGGAAGCAGAAAAACTTTCCAATAATAACATTAATAGTTATGAATCAGCTTCAGTTAGAAGTGGATTTTGAAAGCAGTATAGATTACCATATAGCACAGCAGGGTTAATTAGCAGTCATACATGGCATGGGTGATAGTACAGATGGCTATTGCTCACAGACATTTACCATATAGTGCAGCAGGGTCAATTAGCAGTCACGCAAGGCATGGGAAATAGTGCAGATAGATATTGCTTGCAGACATCTACCTGTGATGGGATAGAGAAGAGTTATGCAGATGGTTCAGAGCCGAAGTGCAATGCTCAATACTTAATCCAAGATTAATACTTTAGCGAGGATGATAGTTGCCAATGCTACCCCTGGCTGGATGAAACACATCTCTTCCACCATGGTGATCTCTCTGTGAATGTGCTGCCTATTTGTGTCTGTTTCAGATCCAATTATTGTGTAGCTTTCACCTGCAGAGCACTAGAGTGAGGGACCCACAGATTTTGGGATATGTAGTTTCTTCACAGCAGTTGTCACTTCTTAAACTACAGACAGAAGTCCTGCATTAAATTGTGCAGTACCATGCTGCATGCCTCATTTTTTAACAGAAACAGAAATTTTTAACACTGGAAGGTGAAGATTTACTCTACTATAGGCTGCGTGTAGTGAGCAACAAATGACTCAATGAAACTACATTATCAAAGTACATCTTATGCAGGTGAAAAACACACAGTGCAGGCAGATGGGTTTATTGTGATGGCTCCTCTGTATGTAAAGCCTATGTTGTTCACTGGTTAAATGTTTTTTTATTATGCTGCTACCTTATGACCATTTTTTTGTATTGCATGTTATATTCTGTATTTCCTTCCCCATCTTGTGAGGCAATTTTCTTTTCCTCTATGTTGGCTTCTCTAATGCTTCCCCCTTTCAAGACACACATTGCAGCTAGGAAAGTCAATACTCATTTTGACCATCTTAAACACTTATATGTCAAATTTACCATAACTTATTGTATTGCCTCAGCATTCTGCATACAATAAAGTTATTTGTGAATTCCAACTGTTTGGTGAGTTTGACTATCTGATGAAGATTGCTCGCAGTGGTTGTCTCTGCCATATTCAGGCCAGGCATTGAGGTCTCAAGAACGAATAATCACTATTATAACAATTGGAATCAAAATATTTATATAGACTTCAAATCAAACCTGTGCTCTTTAAGTTTGAATTAATCCCCCACCACTACTCCATATATTTTTTTTTCCTTCATTCCCCTGCCACTCAGTTCAGTGCCTGGAGCTGAAATAAATACCCAGTGCTTCTGGGTAAGAAGGAGCATATGACTTTTTCTGTGTGGCAGTGTTGGACCACTGCAGGTAACCTCTAATCATGCTTTTATGTCGATTTGAGTTGTCCAGTTCTGCAACAGATTAAAAGATAAGTTCACTTAAAAATAAAAAAAAACAAATTTTTTGCAGGAATTTTTTTTCTTAGGATTTTGCAGAGCATTGCACCTATGAGTAGATCATGGGTTCAAAGTCAGACTCTTGCAGACTGCCAGTACAGCTGTCTTCACATACCTCCTGTATGGGCAAACAGTTACTGAAGTCCAGGATGATCAGTGAACTACGAGAGCACTCACCGGTGCCTTTGCAGTTCATTGAAAACCACAAGGCGGCTGCCGTGGTGGCAGATAATACATGTTGTTAATTAACTGACAGAACTCTGTAAATGAATTACACAGCTGCGTGGGCAGAACTCAATGACAATTTTAAAATGGTGCTGTGGGAAACAAATGTGATCTCAATGCCTTTTTCTATTTCAATAAGTTCTTATTAAAGTTTTCAAATACAAAAAAGATTATAGAAGGGAAGTACAAAAGTGATTAAAAAAGATACAAAAGTAACCCTCACAGCTAGGGGAAGTAACATATAACAACAAACACCAAGTATGCAATACCATCGCAAGATACAGTGTGAACAATACGTTTACAATAACTTATTTTTTATACCAGTCAACCCATATTTAAAAAAGAATTAACAAAAGCAACATGTTTAAAAGATCTCAAATAAAATAAGTACTCAAATGAGTAGTTTTGATTTATGTGGGTAAGCACTTCTGAGGGATTAGGTACCAGTGTTTTTCCCCAATGTCTTGTTATAGTAATACATAATAGAAGCAGGATATGTGTGACTACTGTACAATATGCATGGGGGAAACTATCAATGGCCAAATTGTGTACTGCCAGTCCGGAGCAGAAGATTTTAAAATTCCTGTGGCTTCGGAGATAATCTAGAAGATCTTTCAAGAGCTTATGAGGCTAGGACATGCCCAAAAAAAGTGCATCAGACGTCCTACTTGACCTCACCCCCATCAGCATAAGAGAGAGGTGGAGGAAGAGAATTTAGCTAAATGGTATGGAGTATAGTACCATTGGTTTATTATCTTGTGTGCTAGTTCCCAATGACTGACACATTGGATTGCATGATATATGGAATGGAAGGCAGTCTGCCATTAGGAGGGAGCGATGGTAGCTCGAAGGTCTGCCCCCCATTTTAAAATTGTGGACGTTTTACTAAATGATAGTTCATCATGTAAAAAGGGAGATGGCTTTCTGAAGCATCATGGGTGACATGAAAACTTTCCATGCTTTAGGGTAGGAAGTGACTACAGGATCAGGGCGGGTAGCCAGAAAATGTAAATTATGGGTACAGATAAAGTGTGCATCTTTGAGCAGCCTGAACTCTTCCACTACATTGTCCAGGCTTTTGGTGTGGGTTCTCGGAAACTATCATCTATCAGTATCATGCCATGCAGTTGTTGCACAGAGAGCATGGGGATTACTGATTCAAGGAACAAGCTAGGGATGGAAACAACCTTGTTGTGTATGTTATATACTGCCATGATGTTGATAACTCTCCATACCATTAACCACTTTACGACCACCCACCCACAATGTACCGCAGATGGGTAGCCGCTGTAGGAAAAGCAACCTACAGGTACGTCTCTGCCTACTTCTGTTTTTTTGACCTCCCGGCACCTGCTGTGATTGTACACAGTGGCAGCCTGTCAGCAAGTCCTGGCCAATGATTCACAGCCAGAACCTGCTAATTGGTTCTGTACATATAAAGCCCAGAGCTCTGTGTTGGTAAACAACACAGAGCTCTGTACACAGGGAGTGATCTGTCAGATTCTCACCCCTGCAAAGCAAACTTTACACACACTACATATAGTTAGGCACACATTTAGTGCTTTGATCACTCTAGATGTTAACCCTTTCCTAGCTAGTGTCATTAATACAGTGACAGTGTATAGTATTATAACTGATCACTGTATCAGTGTCACTGGGGATGTCAGTGTCAGATTTCCCGCTGTACTCCCACAGTCCAATTATAAATCACTGATCACTGCCATCAATAGTGTAGAAAAAAATTCCAGTATATATACCATAGTTTGTAGCATAGTTTATACTTTTCACACAAAGAAAATATACATTTGTTGGGATTTTTCTTTCATTAAAGACATGTAATAAAGTACATTTTGTCCAAAATTTATGAAGAAATGTGATTTAACCACTTGCCTACCGGGCACTTATACCCCCTTCCTTACCAGGCCAATTTTCAGCTTTCAGTGCTGTCGCAATTTGAATGACAATTGCACGGTCATGCAAGATTGTACCCATATGAAATTTTTATCATTTTTTTCTCATAAATAGAGCTTTCTTTTGGTGGTATTTAGGCGTCGCTGGGTGTTTTACTTTTTGTGCTATAAACAAAAAAACTGCAAAAAATTTGAAAAGAAAAAAAAGTTTCTTTGTTTCTATTATAAAATTTTGCAAACAAGTAATTTTTCTCCTTCACTGATGTGCATTGATGAGGCAGCAGTGATGGGCACTGATAGGCAGCACTGAAGGGCACTGATAGGCAGCACTAATGAGGTGGCACGGATAGGCGGCACTGATAGGCGGCACTGATGATGGGTACAGATAGTCAGCACTGATAGACGTCACTGACTGGTGGCACTGCTGGGCACTGACTGGTGGCACTGACTGGCAGCACTTCTGGGATGCACTGATGGGCACTGATGTGTGGCACTGGTGGGCACAGGTGGGTAGCCCTGCTGGGCACAGGTGGGTGGCACTGATGGGCACAAGTGGGTGGCACTGCTGGGCACAGGTAGGTGGCACTGCTGAGCACATGTGTGTGGCACTGCTGGGCACTGGTGGGTGGCACTGGTGGGCACAGGTGGGTGACACTGCTGGGCACAGGTGGGCGGCACTGCTGGGCACAGGTGGGCGGAGCTGGTGGGTGGCACTGCTGGGCACTGATCATCAGGGCACTGATGATCAGTGCCCTGATGATTGGTGCCGATCCCTGCTCTGACAACTGCCAGTTCTCGGCAGTACTTTCCTCACGCTCTGACAGCGTGAGGAAAGTGCAGCCGAGAACCGGCAATTGCATTTCCCTGTGATCAGTGTGTCATTGGACACGGCTGATCATGTTGTAAAAGGCTGCTGTGATTGGCCTTTTACCACATCACATGGACACAGCAATCACGGAGATTGCTGGGGGCGTGCAGGAGAGCGCGTTCTGGGAGGACATCATATGACGCCCTGCCAGAACTGGCCGGCTAAAGTGGAGCTGTCATTTGGCTATCTGCGGTCGGCAACTGGTTAAAAAAAATTTATTGGATGTTTTATAGCAGAAAGTAATTTTTTTTTCTACATTTTTGGTAGTTTTTGTTTATATCTCAAAAAAATTAAAAAACCCAGTGGTGATCAAATGCCACCATAAATGTGAAAAAATTATATACATTTTGAGTACAGCATTGTATGAACAGGTAATTACCGGTTAAAGTAGTGCGGTATAGCAGAAAATAGCCTGGTCATGAAGGTGGTAAAATCTTCCAGAGCTGAAGTGGCTAAAGAAGCCTTATTTGGCAGATCCCAATGCCTTTTCTTAACAACACCTGGCACTCAAATGGATAAAGAACTTTAGCATTGAGACAAACCTGAACAACAAAAAAAGACCTTTAGCACACAGGGCTTCCTCCATGACATGGCCAATAAAACTGTTAGGACCTGATCTGGATTTCAGGAATGCTGATGGTTCCTCCTGTATTATCAAAGACATCAAACTGTGTTTGCAGGCTTCATTCAGAAATAAATTATAACAATATTGTCACAGTTGATTTTTTATGGTTATGTGCGAACTAAAACCTTTTCATTGTATATGCACCTTAAGTGCATTCCAAAGAATTTCACATTAGTACAAACAAATGCTTCTTTTTAACTGTTTATTAACCCTTAGTTAACCAAAAAAAGCCAGTGGAAGTTGTGCCCCAAGTAAAACATCCATTAAACAAATGGCTAGTTATAAATGATGTCTGTGGTCTCCCTGCATTTGATCATTTCTTCATTCTTAAAGTGGAACTACACTTCATCTCAGCACCACAAACCAAAAACACAATTGAATTAATTTATAATATTATAAGAAAACTCCTCCTTCCATCCATGTCTCCATGCTTTATGTTGCTGAGAAATCACTTTGAAAAACACCTCTTAGCATTCCTGGCATGTATTCCTCTGTTCTTAGCACAGACATGTAAACAGGAGGTAAACAGCCTGTGGTTTGCATAGGTCTGAAAACCAGGAAGTAACTGAAGAAATGTAAAAAAAAAAGTTTCCATTAAATATTGTGTAAGACCCTGCTATAATACAAGATGTCAGTGTCCTGCAATTCAGTGGCACTCAAGCTCTGTAGAGCAGCCCCATGGATCTTGTTTGCTGAACCACAGGACTTTGCTGGGGAGCAGTGTACCAGAGGACTACATTTCCCAGAGGAGCTTCCGTGAGGGCAGGTGCATTTATATACAGAAGCCCAGGAGACTGGACAGATGGAGAGAGGGAAGAGATCTGGAGAGCAGAAGTGGAGAGAGAGAGAGTTGTGCTGACTGTCGGAGTACCAGGCCAGGCCGCAGAGCAAGAGAGAAGAGAGGCAAGGAGGAGTCGCTGAACGCCAGCCTTACCATCCTGTTCAGCCATGCCAGCAGATGACCAGGAAGTCCTCTGAGGGACTGTCACCTTCATCTCTTCCTACTTAAAAAGGTCTGGATCATGGTAGTGCACCAACTGGGCCCCAATGAGCGTGCAGAAGATTCCTCACTGCATTTAAAGGGACATTGACTACCCTAATTAATGAGCTTTTTCCTCTCTCAGATTTAAACCTTGCCATCAGATCCTGAAAGCCCTAAATGAGCTAGTTCAACCTTTGATAGTTTTCCTTGCTCACTGGGGACTAGAAACTTTGGGTTAACTTCTGAATAGCAGGCCTGCCAACACTGATTGAGATTTTTCTGTATGTGTTGTTTTCTTTGCTTAGAGTTGCTAAGAGTGGTAATTGCCATTACGTACACATATACCACTTTATGTTGTTGACTGAGCTTACAGTCAAGTTTAATATAAACATCATATCAGTTCGCTCTAATCTGTGTACAAGTATATCTTCTGGTGGTAATTTACTTTGGTCAGATGAATACTCTGGTGTCAGCAGAGGTTGAGCTTTCAGAGAGGGGTTCAGAGCGTCAGGGAGCCTGAAAATAACTCAGCAACTCCTAAGGGGGTAGTGCTACAATAATATACATTCCTATCTATTTACTAAGGCTAGCAGCATAAAGACTAAAAAATGTCAATGTTGATTGAGAGGGTGAAGTTCCACTCTAACTTACAATGCCTTGTTCTGCACTATCTCTGTGTGAAGGCCACCATCTTGGTTGGAGGGAAGGGTTGCTTCCTTATGTCAGGGATTTCTGAGGAACGGGAACAGTGAGCAGTATACTACTGACACCAGGTAATCTCCTGAGACTAACAATCAGAGCCATCAGTGTCTAGATCTCACTTTCACACACAGGAGTGCCTAGGCACCCTAACATATCAGGAATTGCACTGGAAGAATTCCAAAACTAAGCTCCACAATATCGCTTCTAAATGCCCTTTGTAAGCTCTGACATGGAACGTACAAAAGGTTTGGGGTTTGTGTTCCAGTAGAGGAATGGAGAGACAGGAGAGAGCAGGAAGAGTATCAGCAGGTGGTGTGTTTTTTTTTGTTTGTTTTTTTGCAAGATAACCTGCCATTTAGCATTAAATATGAAAAGTGACAGAATACCTTTAAAAACGTAAGCGAAACATTTTAAAATGACAATCTGGTGGATTCTAACACTGATTTCAGATTATTCAACCATGGATGAGAGATCTGCCAGAGGTGTTGATGTTTTTTTAATGAGCAGTGAGGAAAATACAGCAGAGACCTCCTAAGCGCCGCTACAAGTGTAGGAGATGAAATGCTTGTATAAATGAGTTTCTCCCTCTGAAGAGTAATCCGTGGCGGCAGGGCAAGTGCTACCACTAGGCAAGCTAGGAAGCCACAGAGGGTGCAGGCACGGCCAGGGGCACCAAAAGGGCAGTACAGCCGGCCCTGCTGTTACATTAATTATATTTTCCCTGGCCTCCATCAGTTCACCAGAGGGGCCCAGGAGGCAAGGAGCAGAGGGGTACTCTTTTTTTTAATTTTAGGCGCAGGTGGCTAAAGCTGTGTTTTGCAATGCTGATCAGTGCCTACCGCCCGCAGCTGCTCAGAGTCTTTCACTGGCAGAGTAATTATTTTACTGGTGAGGAGATTCTTTCACTGGTGGAGTGATTCTTTCACTGGTGGAGTGATTCTTTCACTGGTGAAATGAATATCCCTTCCTTCACTGGAGGACGGAAGACAAAGGCAAGGCTGTAGCTCGGTAGTGGAAGGCACAGCCACAGGCCAAGCGCACGGGCAACTATGGGAACCCGGTGCACAGTCAAACTCACAATTTCTGTTTTCTGAAGCACATACAGAGATATAGCCATACACTGCATACAGACAGACATACAGCACCTTCTGTACTGTGTGATCATCATCATTATAATAATGATGATCACATAAGCAGTGAGATGCTTCCTGTTAGTTCTTATTTACATGTGTGTTTGAGGGACTCATTTTTAACATCCCTCAAACACAAGAATAAATAAGAACTACCAGGAAGCATCTCATTGAGTGTGAGGCTGACTGTCAAGTGGAAATGATCCAATAGCTGTGCAGCCTACAGATCGCTTCCACACCCCCCCATGTGCCCTGCCATGCTTCCCAGGCTCCACACTCCCAAAAGCAGACCTGGGACCTGCATGAATGGTGCCACCGGTGGAAGGGAGGGAGGGAGATCAGCGAACACCTGTTCACTGATTTCCCCTTCCAGTTAATGATCCGGAAACAACATGCAAAACGTCATTCTGGGTCCTGGTGTCACTGTCTCTAGATAGGATTGGATGATATTAGCTGGAGATGAAGCTGTCTCCTGCAAAATTCAACCAGTCTGAGAGGAAGAGGTATCCAGCCAATGAGGTGCTGCACAAGATGTGTTTCCTCCCAGTTCCCCAGTCCGTATGAAGCTAACATTGGCAAAGATTAGCTCTGTGCAGGGGCGGACTGACCATTTGGAAACTTGGGCACTGCCCGAGGGCCCGGGGTCAGTAGGGGGCACCATGAGATGCACCTGGTACCTTTTTCAAAGGCTTTTTTGAGTTTGGGCAAGGACACAGGGGTCCCATGATCCCCTATTACCCGGGGGCCCCATGAGTTGTCAGTCCGCCCCAGGCTCTGTGTGGAGTTTTGTTATAAAGTTTTATCTGAAGTTCAGTTTTTTTTGGAGGGGGAGGTGCAAGTAGCTGGTCTTGCCTAGGGTGCAAAATCGTCTAGCACTGGCCCTGCGTGGCAGATTTCTTCTCAGAGGGCATTTGACAGGTGGTGAGGACACATTGTGTTGTACATCCTGTACACACTGTATCAAATAGCTAATGTGTAGCATTTCTTTATTACAAAAAGACAATTAATCGTTTGATTGTTAGTGACATGGGTCATCTTGACAAAGCTTCAGCATGTCCTGACCACCCTTATACTAAACTTTCAAGCCAGCATTTGCAATGAAAATCCCAAATGTCAGAGTCGTTACTAGCACTATTAATTGTTATATTCCTCAATGAGCTTTTTATTTCACATGAGGGAGAAAAAAAATAAGAGGATTTAAATGTGTGCAGCTTTAGAAAATCTTCTTTAGAAAAGAAGGCTTTCTGCTTTATACAAGTGATAACCTATAAAGCACTGGGTGGAAAATGCAATTAATATGATAAGTTAGATGTTCCAAAGCAGAATGCATAGCTGAACTCAATAGGGCCAAATTCTAAGCAGTCAGAAATACAATTTAAGGGAACAAAATAGAAGAAGGTGAATAGAATAGACATCAGGAGTGAGAATTCAAACAGTAATGCAGATTTTGTTTCTTTTTTTTTGGATTGACACATTTCTGCAGACAGAATAACAATCAAGTCAACCTGCTTTACTCCATGCAAAATCAAAGGGCTTGAGATGGGCTTGTCAATCTTCCTGAGCAGCCGGGTCCCCTGAGAGAACTACTGAGGTGGAAAGAAGCTCTAACCTTATGTAGTGATATGACCGCAGGATTCCATTAACTGAAATGAAACGTATATGTTATAGATATATATTTATTCAGGGTCATTTTTCTGACACTTGTGCCACATCATACATAGCTAATGAAATGTTCAAGAAGCTGAGAGTCTTGTACAGAACATGCTAAACATCATATGGTTGTATGTAGGGGTCCATCATGTCTCATATCTTAAGAATATACGGGGCCAAAGAGATCCCAGCAGATGGATGCTCAGCAAAGTGTTTGTATCAGTTTCTATTGTTTTATAATAAGTTGACGTTGTAACATCAGTTCGTAATGACATTCATTTTTATGGAGGATGATTCTGCTGTGAAGATGCTCTTTGCTGGGGGAAGGGGATTATTTCTACTGTTGAGGGTGCTTTTTTATTTTGGGGGGGGGGGTGGGTTATATGAGGACCAACTTTTTGTCAGGAAAAGGTGATTATGTTGCTAGGGTTCTTAAGGGGAGCTCTTTGCTAAGGGGGTGATTCTACTTTGAAGGGATCTTGTAGGGAGGAGTTCTTTGTGTGTGGGGGGAGATTTCTGCTGTATGTATTTGGGGGAGGGGCTCTTTCCTGGGGGGGGTAGATTTCTGCTCTGGGTGGGAGCACTTTGCTGGGGGTGATTTTTTTCTGTGTGTGTATGGGCAGAGGGGAGTATTCTTGTAGAATGGAACTCTTTCCAGAGAATGAGGGTGATTTCTGCCGTGGGTTTTTTTGTGCAGGTGAAACGCATTAAAAGGGGCAGTCCAAGGGTGCAGACTGTTATTGCCATGCTCGTAGATGTCTCATACAATAAACATGGATGTCAGTGATTTATCCAGTGAGCTGCGGCCCTTTCTTTCTGCACTGTCTATTATGGGGGTTTAATTTCTGCTGTGGGGGATACTTTTTGGGGAGGAGCTCTTTGCTGGGAGGTTAATATCTCCTGTGGGAGCACTTTCTGCTGTGGGGATTATTTTCTTGTAGAGGGGGGGACTCTTTTCTTAGGGAGGAGGGTATTTTCTTTTGGGGAAGAGCTCTTTGCTGGGGGAAGTTGCTTAAGGGAAGTGAGAAGTTTGCTTTGAAGAGGGGTTGGATTCTGCTGTGGAGTTGGTTGGGGTGAGGAGAGGGATTTTTGATGGTGGTGGAGATTATGGCAAGTTCTATAGAATGACACTTTGCTTTAAGTACATCTGGCCTCTGCACTTTGTATGATGAAAGTGCCCTTATGTGGAGTGTGCAAAATACAGCATAGCATACAGAGTTCAGAGATCAGATATGTAACGATTTATGATTTCACTCTGTATGCTGTGCTGTATGGTACATAACGCTTATTGATCTATGCTACTGTATGCACTTACAGTGCTCAGAATAAATGAGTACACCCCAAAAGATTTGTCAGAAAACCTTTACTTTCCTTTCAGAATCAATATTTTTTATGGGACACTATACTACAAAGTACTCCTAAAAATTCAGGACATTGATTGCAAACAAGATTTGTTCATTTGCCCACACAAAAAAATATTTTTCCTAATAAATTAACTGAAGACCATGTTGCAAATATGAAAGTTTTAGGCGCAAAGCTAAATTTTAGACAACAAAATCCTAATTAACAAGAATTCAACTACAGGTGAGTCTAATTATTTATTAAACAGATGTACAGCAGACAGCTGATTATAGAAGGCTGTTACTTAACAAAGAAAATCCCTAATTTCTTTACACAAGAAAGGTAAAGGCTACAAGATCAGCAAAGCTTTACTTATCAGTCAGAATACTGTAGCAAAAGTGATACAAAAATTTAACAAAGATGGAACTGCAACCATCTCATAGACACATCTCCGCTGTCCATGGAAGTTAACACCTCGACAGGAGCGTCTTCTGATGAGAAGGAATGAAGAAAATTGTCATGCAAATTCACTGCAGTTACAAAGTCAGTTATTAAGCCTTACTCACACTGGCTTTGTGAGTACTCCTTTATATCTGGCTGTGTGAAAATTGCTTTATAACTGGCTTTATGAGTAATGCTTGATAACTGGCTTTGTAAGTACTCCTTTATATTTGGCTTTGTGAATAATGCTTTATAACTGGCTTTATAACCACTAGTTTAGACATTTTAAAGGGAACTACACTTTATAACAGGGTTTGGTAGTAGCTCCCAAACCCTGTTCTAAGGCTACATCCGCAAGAGCATTTAGGCATGATGCAAATTTCAGGGGCAGGAATCTGTTTATTACTACTGCTATTTTTGATACCCGTGAGTACCTGCTATATTTGATACCTGTGTTGCCTTTTGATTGTTCTGAAGATGCAGGAATGGAGATGATCTTAGGTGTGCAGGTGCAGTAATTGGACATGATCTGAGGTGTGAAGGTACAGGAATTGAGGGGTGAAGGTGGAGGAATTGGGGTAATTTGAGGTGCAAAGGTGCAGGAATTGGGGCTGACCTGAGGTCTGAAGGTGCAGGAATTGGACATGATCTAAGATGTGAAGGTGAAGGAATTGAGGTGATCTGAGGTGTGAAGGTGCAGGAATTGGGGCTGACCTGAGGTCTGAAGGTGCAGGAATTGGTGTGATTTGAGGTGTGACGGTGCAGGAATTGAGGTGATCTGAGGTGTGAAGGCACAGGAATTGGGGCTGACCTGAGGTCTGAAGGTGAAGGAATTGAGGTGATCTGAGGTATGAAGGTGCAGGAATTGAGAGGTGAAGGTGAAGGAATTGGGGTAATCTGAGGTGTGAAGGTGCAGGAATTGGGACTGACCTGAGGTCTGAAGGTGCAGGACTTGGGGTGATTTGAGGTGTGAAGGTGCAGGAATTGGAGTGATCTGGAGTGATAATGTGCAGTAGTTGGTGTGATCTGAGGTGTGAAGATGCAGGAATTGGTGTGATCTAAGGTGAAGGTACAGGAATTGGTGTGATCTGAGGTGTGAAGGTGCAAAGCTCAGTATTGATTTCCTACTTATTATTCAAGTGGTTTACAGCATTTGCTTTATAAGGACTCCTTTTCGTGATTGAGAGTATGATTTTTTTTTTTAATGTTGGTGTAGGGTGATGTCAGGAGGGAAGGTCGTATGCAGCTTCAGCTACCTATTGGCTCAGGAGGCAGCAATGGCTGCAACTAAATATTCATCTCACAGGTTTCCTGTCAGTACTGGTGCGGGATGGAGCCGTGGTTGAGATGCGGGGAAAAGCCTGCAGACAAGCACTTGAACTGAAAGCACTGAAGCTCCTGCAATGAGCAATGCACCAGCAAGAAACTGTTTTTCCCCAATAGAAAAGAAGGAAAAACAGGGAGCTTCTAATAGCCTGTGCCCCACCTTAATAACACTCATTGCAATGCCTTCCACATTCCTGCATTTTTACAGGGTGAAAGCAACATGACACTTGTGCAGCATAGGTGTCAGCTTATGGTCACCTAGTTAAAAGGACAGGAATATGGGTAGCATTACAATGAGTGATTGTTATTAGGCTTGGTTTACAGTAGATCTGAATTGGATCACTTTTCAGTTTGCAGTTAAGCAGCTGGAGGCCAAATGGCAGTATATAATGATGCTAATGTACTGAGGGGTGAGCTGAAAGGATGGTTTGTACTGAGGGAGAGGAGGTATACGCTGACGGGTGTCTTCCTTACTGACAATAAATTCTTTTGTAATGGCGCTTGGCTCATGGTTGTGGCACAACGCTACTAAGTTTGATAGTCATCACCAGGGGTGGACTGACAACTCATGGGGCTCCCAGGCAATAGGGGATCATGGGGCCCCTGTGTCCTTGCCCAAACTCAAAAAAGCCTATGAAAAAGGTACCAGGGGCATCTCATGGGGCCCCCTACTGACTCCGGGCCCTCAGGCAGTGCCCGAGTTTCCAAATGGTCAGTCCACCCCTGGTCATGACGATGTGCCACATTTAATTTTCTGTGGCTGAAGGAGGCTGTAGTATTTTAGACTTCAGGTGGGTGGCCAGGGGGCAGTAGAATTGGGGCTCAGGCCCTCTGTAAAGAGCCTGACAGACTGACCTCTTTAGAAATCAGACATTGAAGCCTAAATCCATGTTTACTATTGCATCACTAACAGATGTTCCTGCTGGAGCACTGTGTAGACTGTATGGAGCATCACCTACATGCAGTATACAGTGCTGTGTCCTGACAGCAGGATGAGGACTTTCCACCCCATTATGGGAAAAAAAATTCAGGTTGGGCGCTGCTGAGCCATTCACAGGAAGCCTATGAATTTTATCAACAAATAACAGGTTAATTGACTGAGCAGGGCGGATAACGTCACTATCTCCCCCTCAGCTTTGTATTTGTTAATAAAAGACAAAACTTAATCAGTGGGATGAGAAGGCTTCAGCCACCCTTATTTGTTTCATATTTGTTTGTTGTCACAGGGATTTTCTGCCACCAGTAGAGGTCTGCCTAAAGGCGATTGCATATGTTACGTAGTATATAACATACTCCTGACCCCTGCATTATTTATGCTATATTGTACAATAGATGCTGATTGCTCAGCAGTCACTGTTAATGAAGTTCTTCTTCATGGTAGACTGTGCAGTAAAAGCATATGTAATGGTAGGTAGCATTTCATATTTCACAGATCAGTGTGCTAAAGTTTGTATATGTCTGTTAGACTCTCGCTTGGAGTACAGTAATTAAAGCACATTTATTGAGTACAAGGACTGTCATATATTACTGTGTACACAGGGAACAGGGTCAAGTTTTAAACCCCTCACATTATTAACACAATTTGCCACACCAACTATTTGTCACATTGTGGCAGATGTGATGTCAAATTATTGTTCACTAGGTGCCCAAGGCTGACCCCCCCCCCCCAAAAAAAAAGATCTACGGCCCTGGCTAATACATAAGAAATGCTTATGCATTCCACATAAATACCCATATTTCCCAAACTGGGGAAATAATTAAAATGTATATCATAATTATTTATGGCTTCAGTAGATCTCCAAAAATGGGATGCACTATACCATACATGATGATATTATGTTGTCTAGTTTGGGATATAAGGGTATTTATGTGACATGTATAAGCACTTTTTATGTATCAACTTTTATACTGTATATTTTATGTGTGTTAACTGGATTTACAAAGACATGATTTTATGAAAAGTATTGTGACACATGTTGCCTAAAAACTTCCATGGGAAGTTGTTACTTTTGAACGCCTGACTTGCCTAGCACTTACACAATAAGCAGTCTCTTTGTTTGTCTGATGTCTCACCTGATTGCAGAGTTCTGTTCAGCCAGCAGCCCAGTCTTTTTCTCACCCCCTGCTAGATTAAGACTGTTCTCCCTTTTCCTCCTAGCAACCTACAGGCACACTTATCCTTGCTTTCTTACATGAGCCAATCACAGTCCTCCAGGATCGATCCAGACCCAGCCAATATGGCTGCTCCCTTCACTGGAGACAATCCATAGAAGAGCATTGCAAAGTGGTCTCTTTAAAGATGAATGCTGCACTTCTGCATTAATGAATACTCAGTTTAACCCTATCCACACTACAGGAGGACACTACAGCAGTAATGAAAGAAGTTCCACAACAGTTATCAACTACAATCCAGGTTACATATGTATAGCTAATACTTTTTAATCCCTTCTCAGGAGAAGAAACATCAAAAGGAAATCTCTACAAAGCAGAATTCCCACTCTTAGTTGTTACCAGAACAGGTATCCCCAATGGAAGATTTACCCTTGCCTCCTGAAAACTGTAAAATTAGGATTGCCTTTCACTTTCTGTCTTTCTCACAATGTGCACCAGCACACATAAATGAATAAAGCTACCTAGTGAGAGCACAGATTGCAATAAAACCTTAGCCTACTCTATCCAAAAGTTTAAAAAAAATCATTGGCTTTGCAAAAACATTAAAATACTTTGTGGATATGAGAAATGTCACCTATGTATGCCATTGCAATATGGCCACACCCACCATTCATTGGAGTGCACTATGCATGCTGCATCATTCTTCTCTCCACAGCACCCCAGGTCTTCACCTAGAGCAGTGTTTCTCAACTCCAGTCCTCATGGACCCCCAACAGGTCATGTTTTCAGGATTTCCCTCAGATGAAACAGCTGTGGTAATTACTAAGGCAGTGAAACTGATCAAATCACCTGTGCAAAATAATGGAAATCCTGAAAACATGACCTGTTGGGGGTCCATGAGGACTGGAGTTGAGAAACACTGACCTAGAGAAACCTCTGCTAGCAGAATTCATCCTTTTCATTACCCAGGGTTGGCATAGTGTTTATTAGCTCCAGCACTACTTGCTTACTGAGTTAAAGATAGACTTTAGTCATAAAAAATAATGGTCAGGCTACTGACTGGTAAGATAGGCACCTGGCAGACTGATCATTTTTCTTTAATAAGTCATAACATAAACAATAGAGAAAGTTAGGGTCCAAAATGAATAAGCCTTCCTAATTTGGGGGTTAGATTTATTACAACCAAAGGGACTAAATCATGAGCTTGGGCTCATGACAAAATACCGCTAGTGCCAGAAAATTGCATCCTCTTGTTGAATCCTCACTCGCTCAGAAAGTGCAAGGTTAGTTCATAGGTAGGCTATACTGTATAACAGGCATACCTCAGCTTATGAATTTAATTGCTGGACTTTTCGTATTGCGAAAAATTTGTAAACCGAAACGCGTTTTCCCTTAGGAATGCATTGAAAACCAATTAATCCATTCCGGAGGTCTGTTAAAAAAAAGTATTTTATCTGTTCAAAACTCTTTATAAAGTGCACTTTAAAGGCATAAATACTGTACAGGGACATGATTAAAAATTAAATTGTAAATGCATTGAAAAGCAATCCGTTTCGGAGGTCAGTAAAAAGTTAAAAAAAAAGTCTTATCGGTTCAAAACTGTTTATAAAGTGCACTTTAAATGCATAGCACTGTACAGGGACATGATTAAAAAAAAATTTGTATTGAAAACCAATTAATTCATATTGCGAAAAAATTTATAAACCGAACCATTATTTTCAATAGATTTTCATTCGTAAACCAAAAATTACGTTAACCGAGGCACGCCTGTATATGTGTATATATATATATCCCTTCCCCAGCATCAATACTCTTCCAGTATCATACTTTTTGCCGCATAGTCATGCTCTCTGATTGGATGTTTCTCTAGTCAGAGGATGCCACCATCCAGCACATATTGGGATGTGTGCTGTTCTAGTTGCAGAGGCTAGAGCATTGTGGGCTCTTAAAAGTGAATCTGATCTGAACTCACTCTTTTCTTAAAAAAAATAATAAAAATATACATCTCTTCCACTTAAGTGGATGTCAATTACCCATAAGCAATTTCTGCTTTTGACTCTTCCAATATATGCCTATAGCTATGCTGTGGATCTGCTGAATAATGGATGAGTCTGAATGAAAATGAAAAATGACTATTGAAATTATTGCAAATAGTAATCAGCAACAGCTTCATGATATTGGATTTCTCTCTAAATTTCTTTGGAGTGACGCATAATTAAACCAGCTGCAAACACATACTGAGCATTTATATGTAGCAGTAGTGCAGAGTGATAAAAATAATGGTATCAGAAGTGATGGGTTGTAAGAATGATATTATATTTAGATGTTCTTTTGATTTAAAAACAGAAATGGATAAATTATTGCTCACAAAAAAATGTAGGCATTTTTCTATATAGGAGAGCTATACGATGTCTTATTTCAGTTCTTCAGTACTTTGTTGTTAAAGCGGTTGTAAACCTCAGTCATGAAATCTGAACAAAGCATATATACCTATAATGTCTCTCTCCAAAGCACTAAGTGTTGTTTCTCTGTGGTGCTTCGTTCCTCGGTTGTCAGCATGAGTCTTCTGAGAAGTTTTCCCGACACCAGAGATAAATTTGCATCAGGGAGGAGGGGAATGGGGGAGGGGGTGACCTCAGCAGACAGCTTGCCTATAGAGAAGCTCCAGTGTGCTGTGTGAAGGGGTGTTTGTCCCATTCCTCCAATCAGCTCTCACAGAGCTCTAACTGCAGCTCCCTGCCCCCTCCTCGGCGATAATGACAATATGCAGAAGGATTTTACCTAAAATCAGCCCCTTTGAAAGGCTGTAAAGAAGTGAAGACTGCAGATAATCAAGTAAAACGTATGTAGGAGGATTTGTTTCATCTCTGTATCACCTGAGGCTATTCACTTCACTGGGTATATGACAGGGTTTACAACCCTCTCAGTGGAATGATGATGACTGCTTGTAATTTCAAAAAAGTATACATTTAAGTTAAAGTGCATCTAAACTCAAAAACAAAAATGTATTATTTTGCATTTTACCAATTCTTAGGTGTTGTGGGTACATTTCTAATCCTAGAATGTCAACATTGGATCACTTTTCATGAGGAGGTTTACATGCATCCAGGATATGATACTGTTGCCTCTTAATGCCTGTGGGTTTTTTTTAACTGCTGAAAGGATATTTTGCATTGCAGGACTGTGTTTTTGGCTGGAGGGTTGGGTGCAATGCCATTCACCCTGAACAAAAATTAAAATAGAGGGACATGCATACTGACAGTCTGCCCACCACTTACTTCAATCCATTTGACTTGAGCTTTCCTTTTCTCCCAAAAGTATTTTTGCTTGGCCTGCTCCCATCCTCTCTCTTTAAAACCGCTAAAAAAATGGCACGTCACATTCTTACCTATCTACCCCTGCACCCACTGTATGCCAGAATGAAAGCTGTGGAATTTATGCAGTCTTTTATGGCACGCCTTACCAATAACCTTGAAAGCATAATAAGGTTTGGGAGCTTTGGCATTATATTGAAGATTCACCATAATAGGTTTCTCTGGATAGTTCATGATTCCTTTTTTCTGGAGAGAGGTTACAGCTCTGGAGACTTCTACAGGTGAAACTCGAAAAATTTGAATATCGTGCAAAAGTTAATTTATTTCAGTAATGCAACTTAAAAGGTGAAACTAATATATGAGATAGACTCATTACATGCAAAGCAAGATAGTTCAAGCCGTGAATTGTCATAATTGTGGCTTACAGCTCATGAAAACCCCAAATCAACAATCTCAGAAAATCAGAATATTGTGAAAAGGTGCAATATTCTAGGCTCAAAGAGTCCCACTCTAATCAGCTAATTAAGCCATAACACCTGCAAAGGGTTCCTGAGCTTTTAAATGGTCTCTCAGTCTGGTTCAGTAGGAATCACAATCATGGGAAAGACTGCTGACCTGACAGTTGTGCAGAAAACCATCATTGACACCCTCCATAAGGAGGGAAAGCCTCAAAAAGGTAATTGCAAAGAAGTTGGATGTTCCCAAAGTGCTGTATCAAAGCACAATAATAGAAAATTATGTGGAAGGGAAAAGTGTGGAAGAAAAAGGTGCATATGCAGCAGGGATGACTGCAGCCTGGAGAGGATTGTCAGGAAAAGGCCATTCAAAAGTGTTGGGGACTTTCACAATGAGTGGACTGAGGCTGGAGTCAGTGCATCAAGAGCCACCACACACAGACGGATCCTGGACATGGACTTCAAATATTGTATTCTTCTTGTCAAGCCCCTCCTGAACAACAAACAACGTCAGAAGCGTCTTACCTGTGCTAAAGAAAAACAGACCTGGTCTGTTGCTCAGTGGTCCAAAGTCCTCTTTTCTGATGAGAGCAACTTTTGCATCTCCATTGGAAACCAAGGACCCAGAGTATGGAGGAAGAATGGAGAGGCACACACTGCAAGATGCTTGAAGTCCAGTGTGAAGTTTCCACAGTCTGTGTTGATTTGGGGAGCCATGTCATCTGCTGGTGTTGGTCCACTGTGCTTCATTAAGTCCAGGGTCAATGCAGCCGTCTACCAGGAGATTTTGGAGCACTTCATGCTTCCTTCCGCAGACGAGCTTTATGGGGATGCTGACTTCATTTTCCAGCAGGACTTGGCACCTGGCCACACTGCCAAAAGCACCAAAACCTGGTTCAATGACTGTGGGATTACTGTGCTTGATTGGCCAGCAAACTCGCCTGACCTGAACCCCATTGAGAATCTATGGGGCATTGCCAAGAGAAAGATGAGAGACATGAGACCAAACAATGCAGAAGAGCTGAAGGCCGCTATTGAAGCATCCTGGTCTTCCATAACACCCCAGCAGTGCCACAGGCTGATAGCTTCCATGCCACGCCGCATTGAGCCAGTAATTGCTGCAAAAGGGGCCCAAACCAAGTACTGAGTACATATGCATGTTTATATTTTTTAGAGGTCCGATATTGCTCTATGTACAATCCTTGTTTTATTGATTGCATGTAATATTCTAATTTTCTGAGATTGTGGATTTGGGGTTTTCATGAGCTGTAATCCATAATCATCACAATTTTGACAAATCACGGTTTGAACTATCTTGCTTTGCATGTAATGAGTCTATCTCATATATTAGTTTCACCTTTTAAGTTGCATTACTGAAATAAATGAACTTTTGCACGATATTCTAATTTTTCGAGTTTCACCTGTATATGTCTTTTATTTTCTGTTACTTCTTTCCTTTCTTTCATCTCCCCTTTCTTATTAATAAGATGGTAAACTTTGTACGTTTATAGTAAAGATGGACATCGAATAATCAAATTGTCTGAATAATTGCCTGCCAGTGAGGCAGAGTGTTTGTTTAACTATACCATTTTTGGTCTTGGGTTGGATTTTCAAGGTTGAATTTTCTCTATAAGTACTGCTGATTGGTTTATGGACCGTTGGACATTGTTTTGCACTCTATCCGCCTGCATGTGGTGCTTACTTACCCAGCTTTTGTAGAATGCTGTACTACTCCTATTTCATTGAAACATAATAAGAAATTGTTAATTATATAAAAAAAATAGAGGGACATGGCTCTGAAGTCTTGGAGAACAATGTAATTGATAGGAGTGCAGCACAGGCAGACAACACAAAAACATTATCACCTCACAAGATTTCTGACAAGATCAATAGGTTTTTTGTGAACATATTAAACAGATTTAACAATTATTTCATGGTATATTTAACTGCTTCCCGTCTGGCCTATAGCAAAATGATGGCCAGGTGGGACCTTTGTTGTTCTGGGTGGATGTCAAATTACATTCTCCCGGAATGGGCAGCACTGTGGGAACGATCTGTCACCGGCTGTGTCCCGCTGAGGGTACCATGTGATTGCTGTGACTAATCACAGCAGATCACATGACAATTGTAAACAATGAACAATTGTGTTGCTAGCTGGTATTGGTTACAGTGATAACATGGTACAGGCAGGGCCAATCACAGCCCATCTGTACCATGTGATTAGCTGAAGCCAGTCACAGCTAATCACAACAATACACACTAAATTAATTGATTTGATTCAGTAAAATGCTTGCTTATAGCAGTGAAATTCACTACTATAAGCAATTGTAATGTGTAAAAAAGCAAAAAAAACTAAATCCTGATCACTTCCCCAGAGTATTACAATGTACTATGGTAACATTTTATTGCTCTGGTCACAGTGTATTAAAATAAAAAAAGGAATAAAAGAAGCAAAAAAAAAAGTAAATTAAAATAAAAAAACTTAAGTTTTGTATTTTGGGTTTTTTTTTCATACTGTCACTGGTCAGTGTTCCTGTACACCACCACACCAATTATATGATGACGCTGTACTGCACTGGTGATAGTATGTTACAAAAAACAATTGTGACATTTTTATTTTAATTTCTCTTACCATTTCATTTTCCACAAAATTATGACAAAAAAAACTACAACTTCAAAAAATTTGCCATGCCTCTTACTAAATACCTTGGACTGTCTCCTTTCCAAAACGGGGGCATTTGGGGGATATCTGTGCTGTCCCGACATTTTTGGGCCTCAAAAAATGAGACAGGCCAATCAGTAAAACAAGACTGAACAATTTTCAGATATATACCATAGTTTGTAGACTCTATAACCTACAGACTAAATAATAAACACTGATTTGGGTTATTTTCACCAAAGAAATGTGACAGAATGCATTTAGGCCTAAATTTATGAAGAATTATTTTTTTCAAAACTTTTGGATACATTTTTTTCCGTTTATTTAGCAAAAAATAAAATCCCGTGGTGATTAAATACCACCAAAAGAAAGCTTTATTTGTGTGGAAAAAAAAAAAGGATAAAAAGGGACCAAAAAGACATTCATTAGGGTTTACACTTAACAAGGATATATATATTTTCTTAAATTGTATTACATCTAAAACTACAAAAGTATATATTTTTTTAAATGTTTGAGTTGTTTAATAAGGTGTCCCTTACTGCTTTGTATCTCTCATAAGGCCCAATTCACATTAGTGCGGGCCGTGCAGCCCATCTTTGCTCAGGCACAGTAGTCCATTCACTTGATGCATTCAATGCATATACCTGGGCATGCCAGTGGGCACCCGGCTGTGAAGCTGCAAGCTGTCCCAGCAGGGTGCCCACACCTAAGATGCCAGCATCTGGGAGCAAGGGTGACCGATGAAACTGGATGTGGTGAGTACACCACTGGATCAAGGGATAGGTGAGTGGATGCTTTTTTAAAATTCAGCAGCTACAGTTTTTGCAGTTGCTGGCTTTCATTTTTTTTTTTTAGCTTTTACTGGAACTCTGCTTTAAATCTGATAACGAACAGCTCTTTACACTATTCTTTTTGATGTTTTCTTAACTACTTGGGGCTGATGGGATGCAAATATGCATCCCCTCGGTGGCTGGGCCTTGGCGTACCCAATGCAAATAAAATATGTGCTGAGAGCGCATGCCTTGCATGCTCCTGGTACATTTACTGGTGCCTCATGGAAAGGTCCCAATCGCTATTTGCGGTCAGGAGCTTTCCGATCATGTGATCACCGTGACAGCCAATCATTACAGTCACATGACCCTAAACCCTGCCCTGCCTCCAAGCATCACAAACCCCTTAAAAGGCTGGGAGCCAAGGGGTTAATCTTGATTGTATCCCCCTTTTTTTATTTTATGTTTAGAATATTGTGTTTGGTTGTGCGGGTGTAAGGATATTACAGACAAAAACAAGACAAAAGATTATACAACTATTTAAAAAACAGATAACAAAACAGAAGTTTTTCACTATGCCTTACACAATGAACTGCATTTGTTCTCAACTTTTCCACCACCTGAAAAGGTGATTCTACCACAGGTGTTGAGTTGGGTAAGCAAAGTTAGCTGGTGCATTCTCATCAAACTCATCTTTGTCCAGCAATAGAGCAATGTTGGATTTGACAGTCATAAATTATATCCATGAACTTTCATCTGCTTGGCCTCATATCGATGCCACAACAAATAATGCTGGATAGAGGGCCTTTAGCAGCCGCATTAGTCCTCTTTAGATCTGGAATTATATTTGGTTTGAGTTTAATATTGTTACAGATACAGGGCCATAGCAAGATTAGTCCACAGGTAAACACTTATGTGGCAGCCGAAGGATTTTGTCCTGTCTTTTACACGGGAGCTCTTCAGAGCAGGAAACAATTGGAGGTGACAGCAATCTATTCTGCAACTCTAGTACAATCAAAGTCAACAATTATTCCTCTCTCTAGGTACAGCAAACACATTGGGGTAGATTTACTAAAGGAAAATAGAGGGAAAAGTGCAGTTGCTCCAGAGCTTAGTAAGTGAGATAAAGCTTCACTTTACATATAACCAATGACAAACAAGGTAAATTAAAAAAAACAGCATTTTCCTTGCACTCGATTGGATGATGGAAGGCAGCAGAGTGTCCCCTCATTTACTAAGTGCTGGAGCACCTGCACTTGGAAGGTTCAACTGTACTTGCAAAGTCTATTTGCCTTTAGTAAATCAACTCCATAATTTCCTGGTAGAGAATCAATATTTAAATTGGCTGCATGCAGGCTCTGCATGCCTTGTACCACTCAACTACTTTTACATTCTTATAAAAATTCAAAGGGCTAATAATCTGGACAATGCCCAGACTTTCCAAAGTATAAAAGGCAACAATCAAACAACCATAGGATCATCACTGGTACATCTTTGGCTCCCAGTAGTCCTGGATATGGTCACATTTAAAAAAATTCTAAACTGTAAATGTTAAAATTACCCGTCACCCCCTTGATATGGCTATGCTCAGCAGCCATACCTTTCAGCTCGTGCACCTAATGTGCAGACTTGGCAAATGCACAGCATACAATTTATTTATATCACATTCCTGGCATTGCTCAAAGTCTCAGTGGCTAATATGATGCTACAATGTTTCTGAATATGGAACTTGAACATGCCAATCGTTTTGTCAACATAGGTGGACAAACAGGGACATTTCAAATGGTGCACTAAATACTCAGTAGTACAAGGCACACAGCCTCAAATGCTACAAGCACAACCCTCATAAGGGAAATACTGCATTCTGGACAGCAGTATTTGCACAGGACCAGCTGCATGAGGCTGTGCAGATCTTTCTATTGGATTTCTAAGGACATTTTTTTGTACACATGAATGTAGAGATCCATCACTTTGAAGAATATTTCTGTTTCTTTATTTTTTTTTAACCATCCTTTTAAAAATTATTTGAAGCTTGATTAAAGCGTTCTAAACCCACAACAGTCAAATCAGTCTGTATATTCAGTAAAGTATGCTTGTTATACTCACTGTGGAACCTAAAGGGTTAATACTCTGCATTGTGTAAAAAGGCTGTTTGATTTTGTCTTCTCCGCCCCTCCTCTTGTTCAAATGTCCACACTGATAAGACAGACTGAAACTATAGCCCTTCTGGACATGCTCAGTTTAGTGTGTATTGCTAGATTGTTTGTTTTTTTCTTGTGAGAGTGCATGTGATCAGCACAGGGTCAATCAGCACTGTCCAGACAGAGGTCAGGGGTTTTATGTTCTCCTAGAGCTATTCTCCTAAAGCTCCTCCTACAAGATTTAACCAGGGTTCTGCTGAAGTCACACGACTGCTCTAACTGCTGATGAGAAAAGGTATTTAGCAGTTTATATTTACTAAAATAATTGCATTTCCATGTTCTGTGTACTGTGGGAGACAAGATATAGTGAATGCAGGGACCTGGGTTTAGTAACACTTTAAATGTCTACAAAAAAAGGGCATGATCCTAAGAGCCATCATTATTCGATCGAAGCATCCCTATTCTTTCTACTGCTGTGGTAATTGCTTGGTTGAGTACATGTTACAGGTAACTCCTGTTCTAGAAATTCAAAAATATATTTTCAATTTTCTTTTAGAAAGCATGTTTACCAGAGCAGTTCCTCATAACCCTTATAATTTAAGTAAGGCTAACTCTTTACTTAAATGATTTGGGTGTGCACTGCCAAACTGCAACAATATGTTAAGGTCAGTGGGTTTGGAATACAGGTAAGTACAACACTTGTTACAGATAGATACCTCCATGTCCAAAAATGTAATTCAGGAAGAAGAGTGCTTCAAATTAAATTCCAAAGTAAAAATTCAAATGATCCCTTGAAATAGAGAATTTCAAAAATGGGAAAACTCAAACAGACCTGGCATAGTTCCATACAAGGTAAGAAAAATGTTATCAATGAATTTCCACCCTATTTAGACACAATTACAGAAGTACTCTGAAGGGTATACAGTGGAGAAAAGAATTTAATCCCCTGCAGAATTTGTAAGTTTGCCCACTTACAAAGAAATTGGGGGTCTATAATTTTTTATCATAGGTGTATTTTAAATGATAGAGACAGAATATCAACCAAAAATCCAGAAAAAAACATAATGCAAATGTTATAAATAGAGTTGCAGTTCAGTGAGTAAAATAAGTATTTGATCCCCTACCAACTAACAATAATTCTGGCTCCCAGAGCCTGGCTATTTGTTCATGTGGTACACAGATTAGTCCTGTCAAATTAAGAAGGTGTTCCTAATGACAACTTGTTATGTGTATAAAAGACACAGATACATAGAATCTCATTCTTCATCAGCATAATGGGCAAGACCAAAGAGCTGTCAAAGGGCGTCAGGGACAAGATTGTAGACCTGCACAAGGCTTGAATGAGCTACAAGACCATCAGCAAGAAGCTTGCTGAGCAGGAGACAACTGTTGGAGCAATTATTCGCAAATAGAAGAAATACAAAATAACCATCAATCACCCTCGGTCTGGAGCTCCATGCAAGATTTCGCCTCATGGGGTGAGGATGATCATGGGAAAAAGTGAGGGATCAGCTCAGAATGGGAGGAGCTTGTGAGTGATCTCAAGGCAGTTGAAACCACAGTCACTAAACAAACCATTGGTAACACAATATGCTGCTATGGATTGGAATCTTGCAGCGCCTGCCAGGTCCCCCTCAAGAAGGCACATGAACAGGCCCATCTGAAGTTTGCCAGTGAACATCTAAATGATTCAGAGAAGGATTGGGAGAAAGTGCTGTGGTCAGATGAGACCAAAATTGAGCTCTTTGGAATAAACGTGACTCGCTGTGTTTGGAGGAAGAAAAATGCTGACTATGACTCTAAGAACACCATCCCTACAGTCAAGCACGGAGGTGGAAACATTATGCTTTGGGGCTGTTTCTCTGCTAAAGGTACAGACTGACTTTACTGCATTGAGGGGCCAATGGATGAGCCATGTATTGTAAAATCTTGGATGAGAACATTCTTCTCGCAGCCAGAACACTGAAGATGACAGCATGACAATGACCCAAAACATACCACCAAGGCAACAAAGGAGTGGCTCAAGAAGAAGCACATTAAGGTAATGGAGTGGCCTAGTCAGTCTCCAGACCTTAATCCTATAGAAAATTTATGAAGGGAGCTGAAACTTTGAGTTGCCAAGGGACAGCCAAGAAACCTTTAGATTTAGAGAACATCTGTAAATAAGAGTGGACCAAAATCCCCCTGAAATGTGTACAAACCTGGTAACCAACTACAAGAAAGGTCCTACCTCAGTGCTTGCCAACAAGGGCTTCTCCACCAAGTACTAAGTCGTGTTTTGCTTGAGGATCAAATACTTATTTTACTCACTGAACTGCAACTCAATTTATAACATTTGTATCCTGTGTTTTTTCTGGATTTTTGGTTGATATTATGTCTCTGTCATTTAAAATACACCTATGATAAAAATTATAGACCCTTCATTTCTTTGTAAGTGGGCAAACGTACAAATATTTGCAGGGGATCAAATAATTATTTTCCCCACTGTACTTATTGACACCAAAAGTAACCCAAAAAGAGATTTTCAAATGATGAGACAGCTGAGCTCGTCAAAGAGCATTTAACAGTCAGTAAGAAGGCATTGTATTGCCTCCTCCCCACGAGCTTTAACCCCTTGGACCCCACACAAGTACCCCCATTCACTTGAATGGGTCACAATCAGCAGGCATACAGGAGGCATAATTCCTGTGAAGCAAAGCATTATGGCCACAGCATGTGTATACCCTTGGCCGCTGTGTAAAGAAAGTGGTTGAGGGGCACTAAAACTACACCTTAACCACAAGGTTTTACTGCCCCCAACTTCATGTGTGAACAAGTACTAATAGTGCAGATTGCCACAACAGCCACAGTGTCACCAGACCAGTGTAGCAATTAGTGTTGCCGATTGCCACCACACCCAGGGGCGGACTGACCATTTGGAAACTTGGGCACTGGCCGAGGGCCCGGGGTCAGTAGGGGGCCCCATGAGATGCCCCTGGTACCTTTTTCATAGGCTTTTTTGAGTTTGGGCAAGGAGACAGGGGCCCCATGATCCCCTATTGCCCGGAGGCCCCATGAGTTGTTAGACCGCCCCTGACCACACCAGACCAGTGCAGAAAGCAACAGTTTTTCTGATCACCACCACACTAGTCCCAGTGTCACTAGACCAGTGTACGCCAGTAACAGTGTTCCTTTTCACAACCACACCAGTTGCAGTGTCTGCACACCAGTGTAAGCCAGCAATGGTTTCCCTGGTTGTCACCACACCAGTCCCAGTGTCTGTCACTAAACCAGTGTAAGTCAGAAACAGCATTCCTGATCACCGCCACACAAGTGCAGTGTTGTCTCTACCTGCTGCCTGTACTAAGCCTGGCCTGTTTTTTGACCATGTTTATGCTTGTTGCCTGGACCCATCCTTTGCCTGTTTGCTGGCCATGGGGGTGATTCACTAAAACTGGTGTACACAGAATCTGATGAAGCAGTGCATAGTAACCAATCAAATTCTAGGTTTTATTGTCAAAGCTTAATTGAACAAGCTGAAGTTAGAAGCTGATTGGTTACTATGCACAACTGCCTCTGATTCTGTGTGCACCAGTTTTAGTAAATCAAATTTGTCTCTGTGTGCCACCTGAACTGACTCATCTGCATGTTTCACTGAATATGTTCCGGTGATACACTAGTCCTGCTTTCTCCTGCTGACAACTGCACTCCTGGAAACATTTTTTTTGTCCTTCCATTCTTCAGTCTCCTGCACCTCCTGGCCAGTGAACATGGCATTCCTGGCTGTAACCGCATACCAGTAGGCCGAGCTTACTTGCTTTATAGGAACTGGGACTGCTTTAGGTTAGGCTACAGTAAGCCATGCATACAGAGGCAACCATTACAGTACATCCAAAAATTTGTGACAAGAAAAACTCTGTAAAAAACTCACCATGCCACTTTAATACCTTGAGATGTTTCCTCTCCCAAATGTAGCCATTTTGTAGTGGTTTTCACTTCCCCAATGCTTCAGGACCTCCATAAATATTATATGTAGTCAGAAAATTAGCGACCTAATTTATACCCCCAAAAGCCTAGAAAAAAAAAAAAAAAAAAAAGCTTATGGTACCCATCATACTCAGGAGGAGTAGCAGAATGTGTTTTGGAGTGCAATTCTAAGTGTGCCATTGTGTGAGCTAGACAGATCTTGACAGTTTTTGTATTTAAGTGCCTGAAGGTGCTGCATGGATTTTGGGTCTATCTATGAATCTAGGTTGTGAAAGTCTCACAAATGTGGTATCCCCATAATCAGGAGGCATAGCAGAATGAGTTTTGGGGTGTAATTGTAAGTATGCCTTTGCTGTGTATGTGATTTGTTAAAAATGACAACTTTGTGGAAAAAAATGTTAACTTGTGACAAAAAAATTACAACTACAAAAATTAAAACCTCATATTAAATACTTTGGACTGTCTACTTTCCAGAAAGGAATAATTTGAGGGATATTTGTGATGCCTTAAGATGCCTGCCATTTTAGGGCCTCAAAAAAGAGAACATTTTTAACAGAAACTAAAAAAACATTTTCAAGATGTTTTCATTTATATAGCAAATAAATAAATAAACACAGGAATCATTTTATTGCAGTGTTGCATGAATGAGCAATTGTCAAAGTGTGACAGTGCTGAAATCTGAAAAAATGGCCTCGGCAAGGAGGAGGGGGGATGTGGTGAAAGTGTCTGATCTTGAAATGGTTAATAAAGGGGATTTTTGGGTCCCTTCTCGGATGGTGGAAGTAAATCCCCCAGATTTTTCCATTTTTTATCAGGGAGGGGTGAAGCCTTCCCAAAATAAATCTCCTCTCTGCCATCACCTCAACATTTTCCTCATCCTAACCACCAACACTTCTCCTCATATTCCTCCTTTGCCTCCTGCTGCCTCATGGCATTCCACATCCTACTGTAGGGTAGGAAATGGCCTTCTGTGCAATATAAGGGTGCTGGCTTGACCTTTTGGTCAAAATAATGGTGACTGTGTACCTGCCACTGTGGTATAGCACAAAATAGAGTGCATTAGCAGTCCCAAAGAAATGGCTGCTATGCATCTTTGAGAAGGAAAATAAAGAAAAGGGTGCAATAGCAGTCCCAAACAAAAAGAGCTGCTATGTGCCCTTGTGAAGGTGAGAGGAAAAACTGCACATGAACAGCATGATAATGCCCCTTATTTGACAATGTCTTGCCTATTACCCTTGAAAATGGTCAGAATTGCTCAGCAAGGTTCTCCTCCAAGGACTTCAGTGGGGTTTGGTACTAAAGTATTTCTACCTTTGCAGTCAAATTTGAAAAAACTCAATTATATGTTTGTTATATGTTCCCATTACACAGCATGCCTAAACATTTTTTAAATATTTTTTATCATTTGGATGTTTCTTAACAGAAGGTGTCATTGGCAGACAGCAAACAGTTATGAAGAAATTCAGAATGGGTCTGCCCCATCAAAAAGGCTTAGAACAAGGCTGAGTTCCTTCTTATTAATATAAAATGAAGACCCTTAGCTACTAAATCATTATCCTTTTGCTAAGACAAACAGTGTTCAAATGTAGTATGCAACTGATACTCAGATCTGCCAGCACAGTATAGACATAGTGAATTATGTTATTCAGCTCCCCAGCCCCCTCATAAAACAAAAAAACAAAGTAGGATTTTTCAGTGCTGGAGCTATCAGAAAAAGAGCAATTTTTAAACAGGTTTATATTTTTAGGTTATGATGCACAAATGGGAACATGTAATAAATTAGGTATTATCCTAATTTGGAAGCAAAGTGGAAAGTTTCAGACTTTAAGCTGGGTTTAACACCAGCCACATTAGCCCATTCCTTATAAGCACCCTGTGTCTTCGAGTACATGATTGTTTTAGACATTTATTAACAAGAGATAACCAAATATTTAACACCATATACAAACTTTTTTAAAACATGTTTATTTTATTCACATTTATTTTAAAGCACACATCAGATTATTTTTTGAAAAATTCACAGTTTTAAACAGCTGTATATTTTTTTTTTTTAATGGCACAATTTGTATAGCATCATTGTGTTATGTCCAACTGAATAGTCCAATTAAACAATACCTGTAAATACCTGTATATAAAATAAATATTACTTTGGTAACAAAATTCCTTGAAACAACTTGGGATGACAAAAAAATGACTAATAAGGTTCCTTTGGACTATAACACGACAATCTACTGTATTACAAGACAGTTCAAGCAAAATATATGAACTGGAATGCTTAGTATACAATGACCTGTGGAATCAACAAAGTAATCCTACAATTTAATCTGTCACCAACTAGCTTTGTATAACATAAAACCAGCTGGTGGCAATTTGCTTCAGCAAATGGGAAAGTGGAATTGATTGTGTTACTGAACAAGTAATCATTTTTTTTCTAACAAATAACCTGATGTTTTCATTTTCAAAGATGGCTGTACAGGTTAGGGAGAATTCAGTGCACTAGACAATGTACAATGCTGCACCATTTTAGTGGTCCAAAAGGGATGCACCAAAAATAAAAAAGTGCAAACATAATGAATATTCTTAATCCCAAAATGTTCCTAACTTCATGTAATTCACAAACAAAGTAATGCATACAACTAAGGCATGTGTGTTCACTGGCCCTTGCGTCAGTTGTGTAAAAGAGGCTCCACAAGAAAAAGTAAAGTGAAAGTTCATTATGTATGCACTGAAAATCAAAAAAATACTGTATAATTTTAAACACATTTTAACACTACTCAAATCTATTTTTATTACTTTCCCTTATTCGTCTGTACCTGAAGGAGGAGAGTCAGCACTCTTAGCCAATCTGCACTTCTAACACTATTGGGTTTGATTTACTAAAAATGGAGAGTGCAAAATCTGGTGCAGCTCTGCAGAGGAAACAATCAGCTTCCAGTTTTTCTAATCAAAGTTTAAAGTGGAACTCCAGGCTCCCCCCCAAAAAATAGATTTTTAATATAATGACACTTACCTGCCCAGGGATCCAGTGATGTCCTCTATCGAGCAGATGCTTCAGGCACAGGTGTCAGCATCCTAGGTAAAGGAAACCAGCAGTGAAGCCTTGTGGCTTCACAGCTGGCTTCCTAGCATGCTATGCTTTGTGAATGGTCCCACAGTCTTCTGGGACCTGTGAAGTCTCTCAAAAGGCTGCAGAGTAGGACAGGGGGGGCCTGTCAAAACCAGGTACTCTCTCCCCCCTCCCCTACAAAAAGTGCCAAATGTGGCAGTGGAGGAGAGGAAGATGCAAAGAAGGAAACTTCCCCTTTTGGGTGAAGTTCCACTTTAATTGAACAAGCTAAAGTTAGAAGCTGATTGGCTACCTTGGATAGCCGCACCAGATTCTGAGTGCACCAGTTTTAGTAAATCAACTTTTTTGAATATACTTACTGGTGGCAATAGAACAGGAATGACTACATCAACCTACTGCGATCCGTTGTCTAAAAAGTTGCCTGAGGAAGGAGAGGTGACTAAGACAGCCCAAAGAATATAGAGGGCATCGAACCCATTGGGCTGCGTTTCACCAACTTTAGAGCAGTGAAATCTCCTAAATGCTGCAGGGTACACCATAAACTTGTATGATTTGAGGGTGCGGAGGTGAGCAGGTCTGAAGGTGCAGGGGGCCCCTGAGATCAGGTTTGTAAATAAAGTTCTACAGAAAAATGTAAACTGTAACTCTGAGCAAATGTTAAAAAATAGTCAATTAAGTATGTAGTTATAACACATTTTAAAATGATTTTTTTACAACAGCTAGCAAAACTGCACAAATCTATATTTTGTTTCCCGTAATCATCTCTACTGAATATAGAGAGGGACAGACGTTTAGACAGCATTTTACTGCTTTTAGAGCAGTGAATCTCCCAAAGTGCTGCAGAGTAGTCTATTAACTTGTACAATTTTGTGGCTGTCCACTTGGAATATACATATAACTGAAATTCTAAGATAATGACTTTTGCCTGGAGTTCGGCTTTATACTTTTGTCACTTGTAAAGCCGGATATTCAGTGACTTACTTCCCTCAGATCATTAACTGTCAAGCAAAAAGATGTGAGGCATTGCACATCCAAAGACTGTAAAACACTGGCCATACCCACTCTATAGGTAAAGACATTTTTATTCGAGAGTTTTGACACAATTGCCTCGCATTTTTGAGCCAATTAGAAACCACAAAGATACAGGTATAACAAGACATACAAAAAACCCTTCTACAATTCCAAAAAAAGATAAGAGTACCTTTATAATATATTCTAAAACACATTTAAAAATTACAAGCTGTCTTTTATATGGAAACATGCGCTTATTAATAAGCATTGATTTCTTAATGAAATATTTAAATGAACATTCCTCCTGGCTGCTGCAGGAAACACAGGACACAGTAGATTTATTCATGGCACGTAATGTTGCAAAGTCTTCAGTGATGTAGTTGGTTTAAAAATTAAAGGTCTACATGAGTTCAAATCTTTATTCACTTATCTAACGTCGTAAATTTGCACTTCCACGGTGTTTTCCTTGAAGGGATAAAGCATAATAAAACATAAAATTATCCAAACGTCCTTTGTAGATATATTTTATGGCAATGCATACAAACTTTGATCATAACATTGGTTGGTTATAAACTCTGGTATATTTCACAGTTGAAATACATTTGTTTACCTGAATATTACCTTTAAAGATAAATGTGATATTTTCTAGCCATTAATTAATAACTATGTAGTGCTCACCTAAATAACAAACAAATGTGCAGTGAATATCCCCTTAGTGAGAACAGTAAAATAATAATATCTCAAAGTGAAATAAAACAATGTTCCAATCCACATAACATCAATAGAAAATCCTCCTTAAAAAACATGATTGTGTTTTCTTAGTCTAATTGTGCTGCTCACACCATCCCTCCACCTCAAACTGAACACTCACTTACCCTTTTTATTACCTGTCATGGGAAGGTTACCAACGCTTACATATTTCAGTGCAGAAATCTTCCAATTATATATGCTTCCCTTTTTTTTTTTAATAACAAATCTTCTCCATTTCACTTGCATTAAAATAAAAGATAAAAGTACTAACAGTGTAAAATCTTCCACTTAATAGCATTTAAAAACCATAACAAAGTGACAACTCACATGATACTAGTGCATACATGCACTCTTAAAAAAGCCAAAAACAACAACTTTAATACTGCACACAAATCATGCACACAGCTCTGTCCATTCCTGTGGCATGTTTACCCTCAGTTTAAGTTTGCATAACTAGGGTCTGCCCCGGCATGTTTCGTCAGAGATTACTTCAAAAAGGGGACAGCCCAGTTATGCATAGCACTTCTTAAATATTATATATCCATGGCAACCCTGTTGAATTCTGTATATGCAGTAAAGCATGATTGATATACTCACTGTGGAACCTAAGGGGTTAATTGTCTGCATTGTATAAAAAGGCTGTTTGATCCTGACTTCTCTGATCCTCCCCTTCTTCCAGTGTCCCCCTCTTATCTACTTCTAAGAGATATCATGTGGAGTCAATCTGCACATGCTCAGTTTGGTCTGTATTACTAGAGAGGTTTTTTCTTGGGAGAGTGCATGTGATCAGCACAGGGCCAATCAGAGGTCAGGGGTTCTGCATCCTCAGAGCATAAAGAAAACTCCTTCTACAAGCTTTAACATGTGCTCTGCTGAACACTGATAGAAGTCACAAGACTGTTCTAACCGCTGATGAGAAAAGGTATTTAGCAGTTTATATTTATTAAAATAATTGCATTTCCATGTTGTGTGTACTATGGGAGACCAGATAGAGTGAATGCAGGGTCCTGGGTTTAGTAACACTTTACCTTAGGAGCACTTTAATCACTTGTATACTAGGGCAATTTTTTATTTTTGGTGCACGTTAAAATATTAATTTTTTATTGGAAATTACCTCAAATCCCCAAACCATTATATATTTTCTGAAAGCAGAGGCCTCATAATAGAATAAAATGATGGCAGTCAATTTTTTTTTAATGTGGCACAGTTCCACAACTTTTTCTCAAACGCATATTTTCTGGAAAAAAATATACTAAAATTAATTTTAGTACATACACACTATTATACCCATTTTCTTGTTAAAATATAAATGATGGGGTTGCATCGAGTAGATACCAAACATGTCAGGCTTTAAAGAGGAACTAAACACTCCTACAATTTACAGCCAAGCACAGATCTTGCTTGATTAACTGTATCCTCAAACAGAGAATAATGGCTGTGAACCTGGAAGTGATGTAATGCAATTTGCTTCTGGGTTCATTATTTGCAGGGGGGGGGGGTTCTCAAAGTTACTGTCATTTACCACGGGGGATCCCAGGAACCACTAAGGGTCCCAATGGTAGGGGTGGCAGCTTTGGGGCCCTTTAAAAGTTATTGATCAGTGCTAGAGCTGCCCAGATAACTTATACTTTAACTTGTTGTTACAGTTGTCTCTAAAAATCAATACCAAAGCTCATGGCTGTAGGTCTGTGGTACTTTACAGATCCATGGGTACTGTGACAGCCTCTGAGCATTTTCTTCAAATCCAGAGCTGTTTCACTGCTGCTGGCATTAACCACTCTCTGACAAATTGTTTTTTCAAAAAAATAATAAGCACAGGAACATGGTAAAGATTGACTTGATATGTCACCTTGAGCTCTGCTTCTTGGCATTTCCAGACTTCTCAGTCTACTGTATCTGTTACCAGCATAGCATTTTTCCTACAAATCCAGAGCAGTAGCACAGCCACTGGCACAACCCAGTCTCTGCGGTCTTATCAATCACCACTGTTAATGTTGAAGCAGAACTTGGAAAACACTAACCGTACCTTAATTATCTGGTAATTTGTGAGTTAATTTAGTTTGTGACATTCACTCTCTGCATTCTAGTACTGTCAAGACCTCAGGTAATTTGTTTGCCACTTATCAAACCTCCTGAAGCAGTATAACCCATATGTCCAAGATTTTGTACAGTCCTGTGTCCCTCAATGGACAAGAAAGAAACCTATACACTTTCCTTTCAAACACAGCAAAACAGCTAAATACACTATTGCAATACATATATGATAGTGGTTTGTAATTGACAAAATTATTTCTATACATCTAGCCCTGAGATTTACATGTCCCTGTCACATGACTAAGGCTGGTCATACACTATACAATTTTCTGTCCAATTTCTGCCCAATTTTCTTTAGATTTACCTTCAACTATGTAGTGCAAGGGCCTGCTTAATTGGATACAAATGAGATTTGACCTCATATTATATGGTTTTTGGTAAATCTAAATCAAAATTCTCAAAAAAATTGTATAGTGTATGGCCAGACATAGTCCTGTCTGACAGGAGCCTGACCATTCTCTGCTGCAGTTTTACTTTCACACCCCTGCTCCTTGAAGGGATAGTGAAAGGAAAAGGAGCACAATTATATCCTCATCTCAGTGACCCTCTGTATATTCTACAGATCAGCATGCACTGAAATGCATCTGATTGTCTCTTGTGCTGTTTCTCCCTCCCTCCATGAGCTCTGCTGTACAGGGACTGCAAGAAATTGATATCAGGTCATGTTAAGGTTCATATGCTTGCTTTAAAAACTACATTTAATAGTGTATTAATGATTAGAGAGCTGCATTAATTTGTGTATTTTAAATCTACCTAGAGATTAGCTATTATGGATCCTTCCACCAAAAAGTAATTTCAGTTTCTGGCAGCTAGGTAGTATAATTGCTTTCCTTTGTCTCTTGGGAAAACCAGTATTGAGATCACTGCACTTAGTGCTTAGGTCTGCTCACGTGCTGCAGCCATTTTAAATGGTTTTGGACTCGTTTTAATATTTGTTATGTTTTTCAGAGTGCAGCAGGAGGATTTAAACTTGAAGCAGAGATGTGAACTATACCAGCGTGGTCTAACTACTCATCAAAAATCTGTTTTTGGTCCATAACATCGCGTACCCACCTTACATTGCACAAAATAAGTTTGCTATGTGCAAATACAGTGTATTAGAATTGTGCATGGGAAGAATAAAGATTACAAGAAAAATCTTGCATGAAGTGTAACTTTCTTTCTGCTTGGTACATAAATTTTGCCAGCATGAAAATACACTCAGCCAGCTTCATATTTTCATGATCACATCCATTAATCAGGCTGCAAATTTCAGATAATCGCAGGATGACAAACAGAGAAAATGTGCACAGTTGCTTACAACAGTAGACCTAAAGCCATCAATTTGTCTGATAAATCCAACTGAGGACCTAAAAAATGATGGTATTAGTAAAAAAAACAAACTCCATGCACTTACAGGAGCATAATGGAGAGGTCGTCTGGGAACATGGCATCAGACTCATTTAGTGCGGCCAATTTACTTCTCAGCAACATTTCTTTTTTACTTCTACACACTGATTTAACTGGCTGACTATTCAAATTAGAAAACTCAGAATAACCTTGAATGACTTTTAAACCACTTAAAATGTGACAAGCACAGTGAGAACAGTGATTTACCACTATTCTTTTTCATAGATCCAGTTTAAAATCTGGATTGGTAAATAAAAATGATTTATACCTGCTGAATCTGCCTTGTCCATGTGTTCTTCTAGCAATGTATAAAACTCTATAGAATAAATATGGCTCAGTTTGCATTAGCTCAAAGTCATGGAGTTCAGCGTGGTTCAATCTCTACCAGAAAGGTTTTTAAAGCCCAAACATTTTTTGGTTTAGGTAGAGTGAGGAAGGAATAAAACTGTTTTTTTATTTTTTTGTCTGTCTCCACTGGAGACATTTTTCATAATTTCCTGTCAAAGACACACAACAGGAAGTTAGAGAATAACTTTTCCCTCTCAGACAGTTCTCAAGAGAACAGGTATCCCTATTGTAAGATTTCCCCTCACTTCCTGTCTTCTTACAACTTTATTATTTTGGACTTCACTTCTGTCCAAGTAACAATGGTCATGGACAGAGAGAGAGGGCGAGACTCCCTAGCAGGGACAAAGACAGCAATAAAAACCTGACAGGAGATCTATCACTTCCATTTTCATCTAGAATAAAAAAAAAGTTTTGGATAGAGAAACTTTCAAATCACCATTGAATTCTAAGAGTTGTGCTTTTTGCATTTTTTTCAAATTTGTGGTTTAAGCCATTTACTGTATTGTCATTTCTACTTGGCCAACAACAGTGATAATAGGGTAATAGAAAACAATGACATAGGGGCCTTGTATTTTAGCCTTAAATTGGAAAGTCCCACCATTACTGAAAAGAGAATGTCACCTTGCTTGCAACCCAGCAATCATCAATCAGAATGCCATCATGCTTAACTACACTAACAGCTCTATACACCCAAAAACATTGCCCTTCAGTTTGTCAGAACAGAAAATATTTGCTCAGAAATTGTCAGAGCAGAGAGATCCCGTTGTCTGCTACTTGACCTAGGAACACTTTGGTATAGTGTACTCCACAAAGAGCTCAGCACTGGCCTCCTCAGTCTTCAGCACCTGGGAAGCCCTCACCCATAACTCAGCTGAAAATGATTGACAATGCAAGGTTGGTATTCTATTAGAACATTCCTATCTTAATCATAATGGATATTAATTGCTATGCATATTCTATAACATAATTCAGTAATTTATCTTTGGTTTAATATTTAAGGCAATTAAAAAAAAAAGATCAAACATATTGAATAAAATGTCATACATATAATTCTGTAAGAGTAACAGTGTTTCAGAAAGAGTGCCCTACACCATCATGCATCGACTTTGGTTAGACTCTTTGGTAAAAATGGTTGGTTAGTTGGTATGAGTTCCAAATGAGGTAATAGCTAAATTGCAATGTATTAGTCAAGGATTAATAATGTTACAGAAGTAGATAATTCAACCCTGACATAGGCAGCAGGATTGATGTTAGCAAAAGAAAATTGCTTTTAGTGGTGAAATATTATAGAGGATTAGGGCATATTTAAAGCAGTACCCATTTTGTGGCGAGCTGCATTTCTTCTTCTCAAGTATTGTGAAATCTTCTCTTCTGATAAAATACATAAATATGTGATACTGAAATTTAGCATGCCAATAAAAAGTACATTAGTAACCTGGGTTTTGTTGAACATCATCTGTTACAATGGTAATTGTATGAAGCATTATTAGTATGATCATGACGAGTAACCGTATTCTCTCAGCAACTCCTAAAAGAAGGTCTCCATCATCCATGTAATTATCCTATTTTTGTTTTGTATAGACACTGATAAGGGCAAGCAGTGTGTAACATTTTAATCCTTGGATAAAGCCTAGCCTTGTAAGTACATATCTGTTCATGTTGTCAAGATGAGTAAAGTTACTAGCTTTGAATTTTCTTTGGCGTACAGTCAATTTGTCCTCTGGATTTGTGCAGTCTGTGGGGCATAGGACGAGCCCCTGCTGGCATTCAGCAACCAGTCTTCCATAAGGGTGGCCCAATCATTCAGGGCTTGGAAGCAGCTTTCCCCTTACTTTTGCCTCTTTTCAGTCTATCAAAGATGCAATTCCATGGAGTTCATACACAAAACCTCTGATGTGCTGCTGCTCCTTGTCAAAATGTTAATTACCCCCTGTGCAGTATCCACTGTGTAATACATCATTGTGATTCAACAAATCAGAATAAAACAGGCCTTTTTTGCATACATTTGCAAATACAAATGAAGCCACACTGTGAAGTCACCTCTGAGGGATCCCTAACTCTATGATTAACTGAATTCCAAATTATAGGACATATGGACCAGTGCATAAAGAGAGAGCATTCTTACCTGTAGGAAGCCCTCCCCTCCTTCAGCTGTCTTTATTATTATTATTATTATTATTATTATTATTATAATACAGGATTTAGCTAGCACCAACAGTTGGAGCAGTGCTTTACAATATAAAGGGAGACAGTACAATATAATAGGGTGGGACAAGTGGTACAAAAGATTAACTGAGCTCATGGAAGTGATAAATATTTAGTTGGAGGTGTGATAGGCTTCCCTGAAGAGATGAGGTTTCAGGAATTGCCTAAAGGTAGCAAGAGTAGGGGATAGCTGGACAGATTGAGGTAGAGAGTTCCAGAGGATGGGAGAGGCTCTGGCAAAGTCCTGGAGGTGAACATGGGAGGAGGAGACAAGGGAGCTTGAGAGCACAAGGTCATGAGAAGAGTGCGGAAGACAGTTTAGGAGACAAGATTGGTGATGTTGCTCGGGGCAACGTTGTGAATGGCTTTGTCTCCTAGATTGTAAGCTCGAAAGAGCAGGGCCCTCAATCCCCTCATGTTTTGCATTGTATTGGTATTGTTCTGTCACATGTTCTGTCCCCCTTTGTAATGTACAGCGCTGAGTGAACTATTGGCACTTTATAAATACTGTATAATAATAATAATATGTTGTTAGCATTTTGAATTTAATTTGCAGGGCAATCCGAAGCCAGTGGAGGGATTTGCAGAGAGGGGTGACAGACACTGAGCGGTTGGTAAGGTAGACGATTCTGGCTGCAGCATGCATGATCGACAGAAGAGAAGATAGCCTACAGAGAAGTAGAACTATGAGAAGGGAACTGCAATAGTCAAGGCAAGAGATAACAAGGTAGTGAATGAGTAGCTTGGTGGTTCATTAGTTAAAAAGAGGTGAATATAAGAGATGTTACGGAGGTAAAGTCTACAAGATTTTGACAGCGATTTTGATTTGGGCCCAAAAGGATAGGTCAGAGTCTAGGATTACACTCTGGCTTGAGGGGAGGGACTGATATTTACATTATTGATCTTGATGGAAAAGTCACAGAGGAGGGCATGAGTGGGGGGGGGGGATATCATCAGTTGAGTTTTAGAGAGATTTAAGTTAAGGAAGTGGTGCAACATTTATACTGATATGCCGATTAGTAAGTTAGTAATGTGAAAGAAGACTGAAGGAGCGAGGTGTGGAGTAGAGATAGATTTGGGAGTCATAGGCATAGAGGTGGTATTTGAAGCCATGGGAAGTTATCAGTCGGCCAAGATAGGAGTTGTAGATAGAGAAGAGAAGGGATCCAAGAACAGAGGAGTCTTGGTGGACCCTACAGAAAGAGGAATTGGAGAGGAGACAGTGTTATACAAGTAGGAAACACTGAAGGAGCACTGTGATAGGTAAGAGGAGAACCAGGACAAAGCTGAATTTCGGAGACCAAGGCAGTGAGGTCAACAGTATCAAAGGCTGCAGAGAGGTCTAGTAGCAAGAGTATGGAGTAATAGCCATTGGTTTTAGCAGTTAGTAAGTCGTTAATGTGTTTTAGTAGGGCGGTTTCTGTGGAGTGCTACCGAAAAAAGCCAGACTGTAAGGGGTCAATAAGGTTGTTTTCAGTGATATAGGAGTTAAGATGGTTGTAGACTAAGCATTCTAAAGGTTTAGAGGTGAATGTGAGCAAAGAGATGGGTCTTAAGTTGTTCAGGTTGGTAGGGTCCAGTGAGGGCTTTTTAAGTAAGAGTGATCTGTGCATGCTTTAAGGGGAAAGTGCCAGTAGATAGGGAGAGACTGAAGACGTGAATGAGATCATAGGATAGAAGAAGAAGAGGGTGACCGTAGTAGTTGCGAGGGAACATGATCAAGGGGACAATTGGTCAGGTGGGCATTTGAGAAAAGTTTGGTAACCTCTTCAGTATTAGCCAGTTCAAACAAGGAAAGTGTAGTTGCGAGGGAACATGATCGAGGGGACAATTGATCAGGTGGGCATTTGAGAAAAGTTTGGTAACCTCTTCAGTATTAGCCAGTTCAAACAAGGAAAGTGTAGTTGCGAGGGAACATGATCGAGGGGACAATTGATCAGGTGGGCATTTGAGAAAAGTTTGGTAACCTCTTCAGTATTAGCCAGTTCAAACGAGGAAAGTGTTGAATGTACTGTAACAAGGTATGTTAAGTGGGGAAGATATCTGTACAGTGGAGGTGTCCACACGTATTGAGTCACTCTTGTCTTTAAAGTGATTGGCAATCTCTTGGGCAGTGAGGGAGTTAGTGGAAAAGGGGGTGGGGGACAAAGCAGTGGAGAGAGTAATTGTATTTTAGGAAGGCAGATTTATATAGAGAGAAGTCCTGCAGCGATTTGGTTATATGGTACAGTCTTTAAAGAGCATGACAGCGTCTCTTAGGATTTCTGGTTTTGCCAGTTTGCCAAGGTTGTAATGGCCGGGGCCTCATTCTTGTGTAGTTAGAGGAGCAAGTGCATATAGTGAGGATGAGAGTGAACTGTTGTAGACAGAAGTGGCCAGGTTAGGACAGGAAAGGGATAAGATTGTGTCATAGAGGTGGTCAGTAGTAGGGAAGGGTTAGATGGTGAATGTTTCTACAAGTACTCGTTTGCTGCTTGGAGGGATAGGTGGTTGGAGACAAGGATACCGTGAAACTGATGAGGCTGACTGATGAGAGTTGGTCTTTGGAAGCAGGGGGATATGAGGTTTGCAGTTCAAAAATGGAGGGCTAGGATTGGGGGAAATGTCCCCAGAGTTTAAAAGAAGGAGGGTGAGGGAAGTAAGATGGGAGCTGGATGTATATGAGCGCAAATATCTTACTGCCCTGGTGTTTGTCTCAGCATGTGGTTTCAGTATTTGAAGGAGGTGATGGATGTAGTAAAAGGGAGAGGGTAGGCGTGAGGGTGATATGTATAAGCTGTGGGGTGGAGATGAGGGGTAAAATAGGGATAATTTGAGGTCAGAGAACACTAATGTGAGAAGAGTAGAGGGAGCATATTAGTGGGCATCAAACTCTATAGGAAAGTAAATATCAAATGTTCATTTGCTTGCTGTTCTTCCAGATCGTGTTGTATCTTCATACAGCTTTAGTTATCCTGTTTTAGTTAAACTGGGGGTTGAAACTGTAACAACACACGTAAACGAAACACTCAGAAAAGAAACATTCTGTTCACGACTGACCCCTGTCTGCAACTTCCCCATCAGCTAAACTACATTTATAGGGAGATGGGGCTGGCAAACATTTGTCAATTGATGACATAAGGGTCTGATAACAGACACTTGAATGGGAGGGGGAGGGAAAAAAAACAGACCAGTCACAGACACAGGCTACAGTCATAAAAGGTAGCTAATTATATGATTACAGAGGCAAAAATCAAATCACCAGTTATATAGACACGTTTAAAGGCTATTGCAATCAGACATTTACCATATAGCATAGCAGTGTCAATTATCAGTCAAACATGGCATGGAGGTAGTACAATGTTTGGCTTCTGCTGAGTTGCTGAGCCTTTAAGTGGACAGGGCTGATTTTAAGCAAGTCTATCAATTCATGCATTGCTATATATGTTCCATAGCAATCCAAACCTTGACAGTTTAAATTTAGTGAAAATTTATAAAGGTGACTTGAAGGGCAGTCTAGCTTCCCATACAGTATATTTGCAAATGCATGCAAAAACAAACTCTGTTTTTAACCTGAGATGTTGAAATACGTTAGTTTTTTTTGTGCTAACTACCTGAAGAGTGCGTTGATGAACTTTTGCATTGCTAGCCCAAAGCTATCTATCAATACAACATAAGGCAGCATTGCATATTGATTGGCAGTCAACATCAGAAATTCTGTCACGGTATTGGCAAACTTAGGTTAAGTATGTATAAATTTCCATAGGCAGTGGAGCTGGTCTAGCAGAATAATACATCAAAGGCTGCAGTATGACCATGGTGATGATTTCCACTCACTTCCTGTCCTGATGACCATGTTTTACCAGACAGGAAGTGAGGGAGAATCTGCAACAGCAACACATACAAAAATAAAAATGATTTTTCTTTATTAGTGTAGGGGAAGGCTAGAACCCCTAATATTTTTTTTTTTGGCCATTTTGAAGATTTTCCCTCACTTGCTGTCCCAGGGTTACATTTTCCACCCCATCCAAAAGCTAGACTGAAAATGTTTAAATAAATGTTAATGTATACAGTTCAGAAATAGCCAAGCACATGCAACAGTAGTGAACAACAGAACAGTATTAAAATTAGTATGCTGCAAATCATCTTTCTGACAAATTTCATTTAAAAATTCTCACCTGTCCCCCGTCTGCTGATGTCACTATCATAGCCTTCAATAAGTTCTCCTGGATAACTCTCAGAGGCACTCACTGTACCCCCTCGATCACTTCCCAGACTAGTCAGACTGCCAGACAAGCCACCAGAGTGGATGCCTCCAAAGTGTTTCCTGCTGGTAGGTGTCAGTGTGGGTTCAGTACTTGAAACTGGGGACGAAAATATGAAGATCTACATTAGTGTTCAGTATAGACATTTCCTTTTCACACTTAAGAAAAATCTTTATTTTTTCATTTTGGACAGAGTAAGGAAGGGTTATAGGCGTGGCACCCCTCCTAGTTAGCTAGGGGGAGCTAGCTGATTATTTTTCAGACAAAAAGGCCAAGTAGCAGCTTGGGCAATAGCCAGCTAGGTCAAATTCAGGTCAGGGCTGAGAGGCTCTGCAGACCAGTTCCTTGATACCTTCCCTTGCTCCAGAATCTTGGAGGAGATTCTAGAAGCAGTGGACGGGGATGAGGAGGGGCTGGTCTGCATACCCAAGGGACTCTGGCCAATACCCAAGCGGGAGGCTTGGCATGGGACCAGAGCAGCCCATAAGTATGACCGAGCCTGCTCAGTAGCAGGAGAGTTCAGGTGGAAGATGTGAGAAAGACCGAGATGCAGGAGCTTGGGAGGGGGCCCAGAGGGAAGAGGTCTACCAACAACCAGGAATATGAAAAGGAGGATAGCTCAGCCTCAGCAGCCCCCAGAGCAAGGACCACCTGTACAGCCAGGAAAGGAGCCAGCCCAGGAGAAGGTCTGAAGGCAGCCAACTACCTACACCAGCTCACAGGAGAGATACTGAGTAATTCTACACCCTCTGGGCCAGTTAAGAGGAAAAGAGCAGTCTGGTGAGGAACCTGATGAGCTCCTTACCTGGGACTGTTCAGCTTACTGTGGCAGGCATTGGATCCCCTTGCCAAGGGATTCCCTCAGGCAGCTGGATAAGAAGAGGATTTATCTGGGGTGGTACACTAGCAGAGACTGGAGAGCTCTCCCAGAAGAGAAACCCTTCTATGGACTTGTACATAGTTGCTAAGGATTTTGTCCTCAGATCACTGTTCCTTGGGCAACCCATACACCCCTTACCCCACCGAAGTTCAATACCCCTGATAAAAAAAAACAAGCTCAAGGACTGTTTACTGTATCTGGAATGCAAGTCTGTGAAAAATGTGTTTTGTTTGGCTGTGCAGAACTATAGGGGGATTTCTACATAGATCATGTTATCTTTTTTTCCTTTTTGCCATCTGTGTCCCATTGAGAGGATTTCCCTTTACTTGCTGACCCATCACCAAACAGGAAATGAGAGGAAATCACTGGTTGTCAATGGGGTTGTTAAAACTAGTGTTCCTATTGTTAGATTTCTCTATTCCCATTTTGGCAACAACCCAAAATTGGGAATATTCTTTTACTTTGATTCTTGGCAATAAAGGTATATGGGACAAAAAGAAAGTGTGAATCTCCCTAATAGGGACACAAACAGCAAAAAAACTGAAAAAGGTGTTCTTGTCCCTTTGTATTATATCCCAAACTAAAAAAATGCCTTTAGTTATACTTTATCTGTTTCCTTTCAAGTCAAACAAATAAAGTGAACAATCAAAATGTCATCCCTGTTGGATCTAGTAAAGGAATATATTGCCAAGTATGTGATCAGTATTAGAAACTGGCAGAACAGAGAACAAAAATATTCCCCCAAAATGTATATAGGCATTTTATAACCACGGTGTACATTATTACTAGAGATGAGCGAATTTTTCAAAAATTCGATTCGGCTGATTCGGCAAATTCCAGGAAGAAATTCGATTCGATGCGAATTAATTCGCTACGAAGTTAACTTATAAAAAGGGTTTCTAGGCTTCAGAGAGCCTTTAAATTAGTGCAGAACACTGTACCTTTAATTTAAATGCCCTTGGAGATGAGGAAGGAGAAGGAGAAGGATGAGAAGAAGGAGAAGGAGAAGGATGAGAAGAAGGAGAAGGATGAGAAGAAGGAGAAGGAGAAGGATGAGAAGAAGGAGAAGGATGAGAAGAAGGAGAAGGATGAGAAGAAGGATGAGAAGAAGGAGAAGGATGAGAAGGAGGACAGTTCTGTGACAGTTTCTGTCTATTTCTGACAGTTCTGTGACATTCACTCCATACAGCGGTTTCAACCGCTGTATGGAGGGAATGTCCCAGAACTGTCAGAAATAGTCTATTTCTGACAGTTCTGGGACATGTATGGAGTGAATGTCCCAGAACTGTCAGAAATAGTCTATTTCTGACAGTTGTGGGACATTCCCTCCATACAGCGGTTTCAACCGCTGTATGGAGGGAATGTCCCAGAACTGTCATAAATAGTCTATTTCTGACAGTTGTGGGACATTCACTCCATACAGCGGTTGAAACATTGTATCTATTTGTTTCCATAAATGGATCCATTTATGGAAACAAATAGATACAATGTTTCAACCGCTGTATGGAGGGAATGTCCCAGAACTGTCAGAAATAGTCTATTTCTGACAGTTCTGGGACATTCCCTCCATACAGCGGTTTCAACCGCTGTATGGAGGGAATGTCCCAGAACTGTCAGAAATAGTCTATTTCTGACAGTTCTGGGACATTCACTCCATACAGCGGTTGAAACATTGTATCTATTTGTTTCCATAAATGACATTCTGCAGATACACTTTTTGCCGGCTTGGAATTATTCTTATTTTCATCCTACTTCTTCTTCTTCTTCTTCTTCTTCTTCATCCTCATCCTCATCTTCTTCTTCTGAGGATGAGGATGAGGATGAAGAAGAAGAAGAAGAAGAAGTAGGATGAAAATAAGATTAATTCCAAGCCGGCAAAAAGTGTATGTGCAGAGCTCCTCTAAGTGTATCTGCAGAGCTCCTCTAAGTGTATCTGCAGAATAGAGGAACTCTGCACATACACTTTTTGCCGGCTTGGAATTATTCTTATTTTCATCCTACTTCTTCATCCTCATCCTCTTCTTCTTCTGAGGATGAAGAAGAAGAAGTAGGATGAAAATAAGATTAATTCCAAGCCGGCAAAAAGTGTATGTGCAGAGCTCCTCTAAGTGTATCTGCAGAGCTCCTCTAAGTGTATCTGCAGAATAGAGGAACTCTGCACATACACTTTTTGCCGGCTTGGAATTATTCTTATTTTCATCCTACTTCTTCATCCTCATCCTCTTCTTCTTCTGAGGATGAGGATGAAGAAGAAGAAGAAGAAGAAGTAGGATGAAAATAAGATTAATTCCAAGCCGGCAAAAAGTGTATGTGCAGAGCTCCTCTAAGTGTATCTGCAGAGCTCCTCTAAGTGTATCTGCAGAATAGAGGAACTCTGCACATACACTTTTTGCCGGCTTGGAATTATTCTTATTTTCATCCTACTTCTTCTTCTTCATCCTCATCCTCTTCTTCTTCTTCTGAGGATGAGGATGAAGAAGTAGAAGAAGAAGAAGTAGGATGAAAATAAGAATTCCAAACCGGCAAAAAGTGTATGTGCAGAGTTCCTCTATTTCTGACAGTTCTCTGACAGCTTCTTCACATGTACAGCGGTTGAAACATCTGTATCCTAAATGGAAACTAATAGATACAATGTTTCAACCGCTGTACATGTGTTCCTTCTGTCAGAGAACTGTCAGAAATAGCGGAGCTCTCTGCAGGGACACTTTTGCCGGCTGATCGGGAAAAATCCGATTCGCGCACCCGAAGTAGGCAAATATTCGGATTCGACGCGAATCAAATTTTTCCTGAAATTCGTATCGAATTCCGGTTCGCCTGGTTCGATTCGCTCATCTCTAATTATTACCTAATAGGGGCACCGATACCCAAAATTCAGCTTACCGTTCTACCTTTTTGTACAGAACAGTTTTTCTAGCAAATCCTATCATCATGAGACAAAGAAACAAAGCAGGAGCATGATTTTTAAATTTTTGAACACCATGAAATGAAGAAACACTGGCGCTTTTGAAACTAGTCTTTTCACCTATAACTCACGTACCATTTAATATCTTTCCCCTTCAAATCAACAGGCTGCAACCCCCTAACAGGAGAAGGTAAGAGCTGATCATGCATGAAATGTGCTTATTCATCTGGTCAAAGAACTCTTCCCTTATGAAACAAGGAAAGGTAAAGATGAAGCTACTATTGAAAAAAGCAGAAAGAACAAATATTACATGCAGGTCATGAAACTAACACTGAAGGAAAATGCCAGCTCCAAATCATACAGTCTCAGCATAGCCAACTTGCAGTTGTCTTATCAGACGCAAAGAGGACCTTCTCTCAGTACTTTAAAAATTAAAAGTCCTGCAGCTACAAATACTGTAGCTGATGACTTTTAAAAACAGGTACGTCCCAGCCCATGGGAGTCCAGCGCTGTCTTCCGACCGCCGATTCTTCTCACCACTGCTGGATGTCTGGCGACACCATCTTGAATTTGGAAACTGGCTTGTGACTTCCTGATGAATCACAACTGGCTCCCCCAGTGCATATGCACAAGATATTGCATGGAATAAGATATTAACCACATTCATTAATAACACCCTGCTTTCCATGACATACTATGTATATTCTTGGATCCAGAAACAGGCTTTCCCCTCTGTGCACGGTACACAGTATAGTTAGGATTTAACTAAACATTGACAAAGCGTTGCAAAAAAAGATACATAAAGTAGCATGGTATGAGAAGCAGGTAGTATGTGTAATCAAAGTGGAAGGTTTCACTTGCATGGAGAAAGGTAGATAAGCTGTTCTACGTATGTGCAAAGCATGGCTTGTGGAGCAGCTGCAATTTGAAATTTTATATACACATAAGATATATTGTGTTTATATAATTAAATATGGATAATGGCATTAGAAATATACATAACATGGGAAGCCACAGATTTTTATAATTGCCATAACCATACGATTACTGATAGTAACGTATAGTCTATTTCATTTTAAAACTTATTTGATTAGGTATAGATGAAATATTGCATTGAGTATTTCTATTTACATTTACCATCAATTCTTTCCATTTAATTTGTTTACCTGGCCAATTTTTCAAACACAAAATCCAATACAAAAGGTGCAGCGCTTAAATATGTGAAATATAAGCTAAAACTGATAAAATGTCCAGATGAGATGACAAAATTATATTGTATACATATGCTCCGATGCCGTGCATGTGACATAAATATGCATCAATAAAGCGTAAAAAATGTGAACAGTCCACACATAAAAAGTGACTGATGTGCTCCACGTTAATTGATAGTGAGTGATCCTTGCTTCTCAGACGATCAATCAGGTGATGTGTCAAAGGGGTATTAAAAACGCACACTCACCAGAAGAAAGATCATGTAGCGCATGGTATGAAAGATAAAGCCGGAAGTCCCCCTTAAGAGGTGGTCAGCCGGTCAGGTCCAAGAACTCTTCTTCCTCCCTGGTACTCTGCCCCACAGCTATCGTCCTCCAGGAATGGGCTCTGCGATGGTGTTGGCTCATGAAGAGCCAGAAAGAAGAATGCCCATAGTGTAGTATTTCAACATCCAAAACGTTTATTCAAAGTATAGCAACTCAGTATGAACAGCAAAAAGGAATCAGCACTGACCATGTACAGTATTAAAGATGGCCGCCGGACCTCCTTGTGGTCTCGACGGCGGCGCGACGTCACCGCGTATGGCTCCTCCTCTACGCGTTTCGTGCACGAGGACGTAATAATGAGGGGTATGCACATAGAGCCGGGGATGTCATTCAATTCAATATATAGTCGGGTTGAAGGATGTAGATCTTATTTTATCTTACCATTATGATCATGGTTTTTCCCCATTTTTCTGACAGCAGTAGATGATTTAGCACATTTTTTATATATATATTGGTATATACGTAATTTTACTCAGTTTTGAGGTTTAGTAGTATATTTATCCTTTGGATCTTGTATTTAATGATTCTCCTTCCTGATCCGATAACTGTTTACTTATTCAACATACGTCATTATCTTTGCGCCAATGCTAGTTCTCTTTTCACATCTGCTGTCAGTTATTCTATGAGTAAAACCTATGGTACAATTGCACTTTAGTCAGCACGTGTATGTACTCCAACAAAATGTCGGATCGGGAGTGCGCGTCCGCCACCGCGCCCGCTCAGAGGTTTCCTTGTGCACACGCGCCACCCCGACTATATATTGGATTGAATGACGTCCCCGGCTCTATGTGACGCACATCAGTCACTTTTTATGTGTGGACTGTTCACATTTTTTACGCTTTATTGATGCATATTTATGTCACATTCACGGCATCGGAGCATATGTATACAATATAATTTTGTCATCTCATCTGGACATTTTATCAGTTTTAGCTTATATTTCACATATTTAAGTGCTGCACCTTTTGTATTGGATTTTATGTTATGAGGTTTTTTGGTTGCCTTTGGTGTATCAGCTGCTAGTTAGTATTGGCGCTCGCTTTGTTTCCAATTTTTCAAACACAGCTCAGTGAATGAATAAGGTGACTGGCCATTCCTCCCCCCCCCCCCCCCACAACACACTTTACATATGAAGCAATATGGAGATTCAATTAGTCACAGTGTGATAACATACAGTTAAAAAAAAATCAATGAAAACCCATAAGACTCTGCAAATCAATCATTATACCCTATATTAATTTTTTTTTTATTTGATAAATACTTGCTAAATACTGTAAATCATTAGATCTACAAAACAGTATAAACTTAATGAAAAAAAGTATTATCATTAAACTTCACACCATTAGCATTTCCCTTTAATTCATTTTCTGGTGACTGTGTGCCTTGGGATGTTCTATGTCAATGGGCAACAGGGATGTGCATACAGTAAATATGCAAGAAACCTTTACAGTTCTTGCAATATTTGACAGTCTCTTGTAATGTTTAAACATTATTTAAATAAAACTCTAAGGTGCCCTTAGCGAATTAAAGTAACTGTGTCATAAAAAAAAAAGTACAGAAATGTTAGACTCCTAGTTGTCATGAAGACACTTTGACTTGAAGATTAACTCCACTTTTGTTGAGGTATAAAAATTCTCTCTGGGTGATCAATGTACATTTCATTTTTGTTGCTCTGATTAAATAGCGGTTTGCTTCACCACAACTTTTGCAGACTGAATGGGAGGAACTCATTCTTTATAATCACCTACCTGCATTGCACCATGCACTCCCAGTGTTCTAATGAAAAATTTGCATGGCCTGTATCCCTTTAGAAGTATTGAAGCCAAAACCGAAAATTCCTATTGAAGGAACTATCTAGAATGTGACTTGTATCTAAGTGCAGACTTCTGGGAAAATCACTGAGCCAAACACACAAGCAGGAAATTGTATTTCTGCTTGGGAACCCCTCAAGATTGCCAAATTGCACTGAATTTTACAGAAAATTACTGCGGGCGCAAATTGAAAATGAAAGGTAATTTTTAATAACATTAAATTACATGGCTTATATAGCAATTGTATACGCCATGTTATTTTTTTTTTATTTGCTATATTTCTTTTGCACGAAAGTGGAGTTACCCTTTAAATGCTGAGTCTCTGACCTGACACAAGTACAGAGATAAAGAATGTGACACTTTGACACTCATTTACTGCCTACATGTTCTGGGTCTTTGACTCAAAAGCACTGAAGCCAGACCAGGGGCGGACTGACAACTCATGGGGCCCCCGGGCAATAGGGAATCATGGGGCCCCTGTGTCCTTGCCCAAACTCAAAAAAAGCCTATGAAAAAGGTACCAGGGGCATCTCATGGGGCCCCCTACTGACCCCGGGCCCTCGGGCAGTCCCCGAGTTTCCAAATGGTCAGTCCACCCCTGAGCCAGACACAGCCAAGGCTTCTAGCATATGCAAGAGCCAGCAATATCAACGCCCATACTTTTTACATGACAGAATCACTTTAACCACATTCACTTATTACAGGCCTTGCCCACTTTTCAGTGCTTTGGAAGAGTGAACCCTGACTCTCATTTTCTCTGGTGGGCCTCAGGAATTATAGTATGACCCTGGACAGAAAGAGTTATGTAGCACCCTTCCTGTATGGGGGCATTACAGAGGGCTCGTCTCCAGCAGGGAGAAGGATGGCATTTACATTAGGGTGAATCCATGGCCACAGTAGGGAGCATTACGAAACAAGGAAGGGCACCAGTCACTTTAGGATTTTTCAAAGTTTTATTGCTTTGGCTCACAGGAAGAGAGGGTTAGACATTTAGTAGGAACCAGGCTTCCAGACTCCATTGCTTTGAGCATTTGCCAGGACTCTTCAAAAGCAGACATCCATCGGGCAAAAGAAAGGCCAGGACTCCCCAAGCGCAACAATCATTGCCCCTTCAGCATATATCCATCGGACTCTTCTACACCAAAATGAACCTTCCTTGATTAGGCAGGGTGGCTCAGCTAAACCTGTGTTAGGCCCATAGGGCTCAGGCCTACACAGCACAAATTCAAAACATGTCCTCCCCAGGCTGAGGCATAGGGTAGAGAGAGCTCGCCAGGCCACTCGATGAGCTTTTATAACCTCACCCAGCATGCACCACTGCAGAAATTACTAGTGGAAGCAAGCAGGGACATAAAGGCTCAATAGCAAACTACTTACCAAGCCCCATAGCTATGGCCCAAAGGCATCAGGGACACCTAGTGGTGACAATAGCTTGCCACAGCAACTCTACAACATAAGGGAAAGACCCAAGTCCTGGGGACAGAGAGCTTGCCAGGCCCACTCCCACTCCCTGAGCTTTTATACCCTCTCCCAGCATACACCACTGCAGAAACTATTAATGGGAGCCAGCATGGACATAAAGGCTCAATAGCAAACAGCAACTCTAAAACAGAAGGGAAAGGCCCAATAAGCAGCTAACTATTGTCACTGGTTAGTGTTGACACCCAAAAAATATAAATTTAGACCCCCCTAAAATACAGTGTGGCTAAAGTTATATTTGTTTAGGTTCCTATGACTCACAGATACATTTTCACATTCTAAAGACACATTTGTAGAATTAGCAGCTGAATGAAAAGTACAAGGGATCCTTGCTTACTTTGTCATTTAGTATTGGCGGCAGTAATATTACAACAGTATTGTTCAAGTGGTACAAGTAGTGCGGTTTTAACTTCCGGATCATTATGCCATTACATATAGTATATTATATATAATGCATCACATTTCATATACTGTAAAAAAGGCATTAATGCACATTTAGAATGAGAGCTTACCTGAATCTATCCTAATATTTCTAGTTTTTTCTTCTAGCATTGAAGTTTTGTCATCCAAACTTGATGTGCTTAATTCAGAGTCACTTTCACTGTCACTGAAGGCCGCTGAAAAGAAGATAGTGCCTGATTAACGTAATAAGCTTTAGTCATTGTACGTGTTGATTTAGCAACTGAGTGAACTTTCTGCAATTATTTGCTCTATTTGCTCAAAGAATACTCATTATTTGTTTCATAACAGGCAATGTCCGTGTGAATAATGTGGTAATAAAACACATTAGCCAAGAACACATCTTTGCATTTCTACATAAAGGACAATATAGATGCTGAATTGTGTATATTTCTGCTTCAATAAACTGATAAGAGTTGAGATGTGCTTTCCCTGCTCTGGCCCCAGATCTTTACCGTCAGGAAAAGTAGATTCTGTTGATGGAAGTGGAACTGCAACCAAACGCTGGCTATACCCTGAAAAATCCAGTGCGGTATAAAAAAACTTTATTGTTCTGGACAAAAACATGATAGTCCTGCCTAGCACCTCCTTGTTTGTCATGTTTTGCCCAATGACAAGCAAAATCAGGGCCCATGTAACTGTAAAAGTCTAATTGTTCAATCAGACAGGATAATACAAAGCAAACTGCCCTATTTCTTTTTCTCTTTATATAACTCTTAGTGCTTTGGGATGCCTTTGTTGTGTACTAAAGGTTACATTTGTAAAACAAAGATTTAATATATATAGTGAAAAATATTAAATAGTAGTTTAAAAACTGCCTAAACAATTTATAAATTCATTGCAAAGGCTCAAAACCTTCTCTGTACAGAATCTCACCTAAGCCCCCTCTCGATTCAGTGATGTGCACTGAAGTCCTGGCTATCCCGGGACTCTCTCCCCCCCTTTGGCTGAGACAGTAGTGGGAACCATTGGCTCCCACTGCTGCCAATCACAGCGAGTGAGCCAATTAGAAGAGGGGACAGGGCCAAGCTGCTGCTTGTGGGTGAATGGATACACAGAGCAGCGACTGGGGAGTGTATATGCTCGGGTTCCCCCATAGCAAGCTGCTTGTTGTGGGGGCACCCAAAAGGAGGGAGGGGCCAGGAGCAACGGCGGGGAACCCAAGGAGAGGAGGATCCGGGCTGTCCACCTTTTACAACATGGTAAATGTTACATCCGTATTTAGGGTGTAACATGTTACTGTGCATCAGCCGACCTCTCCCCATCATCCCCCATGACAGCAGGCATATATATTATCTGCTCTGTGCAACAATATTGCACAGAAAGGTCACACACCTTCTCTGACAGTGCTGTCTGCTCTTCCCTTCTTTGGGTGTATTCTGTAGCAAACCAGATGCTCAGAAGGAACCCTTGTGTGCACGCTCATGAGCCAGGCTTTGTGCATCTATAGGCACATACACACACAGCACCAGTAAGTCACACATCCATTCCATCCACACAGTTTGACTTACAGTAGCAGGAGCCTATGGCTCCTCTGTTCTTAGTTTCAGCAGGATGTGGTGGTGTGGAATAATGCTGGAGCTGGATGCAGTGATGGGGCAGTGACAAGAAGCCCAGTGTTTAGGGAAAGGGGTAGAAAGCAGGGTCATATTTTAGCTTAATGAATAGTATTTACACTTTAGAACCACTTTAAAGAACAACTAAAATAAAATTGATCCAAAACAATTATTGTTTCCCCGTAAGCATAGCATGTCTGATTCTACTTCAGTTGAACTGCTCCCCACACCTTAAGCAAATGAATATGAAAATAAACAAAAGCAACACACATGCTAGCCATTATTTGGAGTAAGCAGCTGAAAACATCCTTCATGAGTAAGCCCAGGGACAGGGTGCAATGCGTCAGTGAGGTGGCTTGATCGGAGACTGCCGAGACTGCTTTTACCCTTATAACATATGGATGTGCATAGTGTGCAGCAATTGAAACCTTTTTCACTTCTTGATCTGAAAATATGGTGGATGGGTTTATAATTGCAAATATGTTTGTGGGTCCGGGGTGTACAAGGTGGCCAGTACGGGATTGTTATCCCTTTTTTTTTGCTGGCCTGGGTGCACCCTGAATGCATTGGTATGGATACCCGGGTTTCCAGAATGTAAGATGGCCGTGGCTTTGCCTCCCTAGCCAGTGATATTTAAAGAGAGTGAGGAGACACGTCCGTATCCCTGTTGAAAAAGTCCGGATGTGACGAAACGCGTCCGGGGCACGTGACGTGGTGACGTAGTGACGCTCTTCCGGAAGTGCTGTGGCGGCCATCTTAGATCCTGGAACACGCGGTTGTGTTTGTCCTGGAATCCTCTACATGCGGTTGTGTTTTTCTTGGAATCCTCCACCGATGATTTGTCTCTCCTCCAGAGTGGTATGGTGATGATACCTTGGTGCCACTCAGGAGGGGCGCTATTGTGGAACCATTTTCACTGTATGGAAGCTGATCTCATCATATTTTAACGTAAGTTGCTACAATAAAGTGTAATTATTATCTATTATATACACTGATCCCTGGTCTGTTTATGAGGTCTGTGGGAAGTGGCTGGAAAGGTTGATGAAAAAAAAGGCTGAAAATAATCTCATCTATATGATGGATCCTATGATACTATCTTTAGGGTAATTATGCACTCCTGATATTTGTGTGCAGGGGATTGATAATTAAGGCATAGAAGTTTTTTGTTATTTCACGGTTGCTGTGGCACTTTAGTTTGTTCAGTATCTTTTCCTTTGAGGTATATGAAGATTTTTTTTTTTTGGACTATACCACTAATATTGTTTGGAGACACGAAGAATTGTGAAATCACCGGCAAAGATTATTTTTTTGGGACTTTCATTTGGGACTTTAAACACTATATTTAGGTTTATTGAAATCAAGTCTGCTTAATTTTGATTTATTGATCTGAAAATACGTTGCATTTGATTTACATCTATGTCTGATGCCAATCTGCGCAAACCCTGACCTTGAAAGAGCTTAGCCAGTTGACAGTTTGTTTTAATACTTTTGGCTAGAGTGATGTGTGGCTTGCCTGGATTTTGAGAGAGACTGCCTCACTGTAATGTGCTTCAATGAAACACAGCCCAGATTAGGAGCACTTTATTGGTAAGCACTTGCTACTGAACCTTAGACTACCTGTTAGACAATAATATATTAAACCAAGAATAGAACATACAGCTTACTTTTTAGATGATAATTCATTCATTCATAAAGACCCACAGTCAGTGGGTTTACAGTACTTTTGCTCATTACCGAGCAGTATATTTTTACAAATTGGTTTAATATGCATTACAAAACGATAGAAAATTATGATGTCTAACGTGCAGTTTTCTGTATCAGAAATCATCTCAACTAAGCTAACCATATAAACATTAAACCTGATTGACTGCTATGGGTTTCTGCATTCTGCCTATCACCGTTGGAACCTGCAACATATTACTGAAAAAACACATATTTTGGTTTAAGTACATGGTTAACAAAATAAACTTAAGTTTACAGTTTATATAACAATTACAGTACTTGCCATTTGTTATGCAGCATTAACATTCCTATCTAAATATGTAAATGTTTCAAATAACCTTTTTCCTTCATGGTATTCTTAATAGAATGCAGACAGGCTCAGGTGAATGCATATTCCTTTCACCATCAATATGAGCTTAGGGAATGTGCAAAGCCCAGGCCATGGTAATATGCAATATAGCTACCTTTAAGGGTATAGTAACCCTAACAATGAATTTCTTGTTTTTGTACTGCTTGTATATGTAGCACCCTCTAGTTTAGGTAGGATTTTTGTGTTTAGTTAGAGGCTTGTTAGAAGCCTGGGTATGAGTCAGCAGGGTCACTTCAGGTTAGACTGGGATGCTCTACAGGTCAGGGCTTCTGGAGCCCTCCCACCCTTCTAGAAACTGTTGGCACTTTCTAGAAGAGGGGAGGAGGAGGGGAGGAGGCCTGGATTTGCATGTTTGAGGGAACCAGGCCAAACCCCAGGCAGGAGGCATGGTGGCTATGACAACCCTTAAATATGGGAGAGCCTGATCATCAGTGAGCTGTTAGAGTCAGGTAGAAGATAAACTGAGGAAGGTGCTGCTGATATGGAACCTGGGAAGGGGGCACAGAGGAGAGGGGCCTGCCTTCAGGCTGAAGCTGTGCAGAAGACCCTCCACTGTCCCACAGTCTGCTTAGGAAAGACAGCCTGTCAGCAGGGAGGGAGCCAGCCCAGCATAAGGCCTGAAAGAAGCGACAACCCATTAAACTGCAGACACCTGACAGTGTGAGTACTTATACACCGCCTGGGCCAAAGAAGGGAGAGGGTAGTCATGTGCAATACCAAACTAGTTCTCCCTGGTACAGCTCCAGACAATTTTTATGGGGGGTGCTGTGCTGGAAATGCACGTGGGGGTGCTGATATAGTGAGCGAAGCAAGCCAGCTACCTTGCGTTTGTGGGCATGGCTAAAAGTGGGTGTGGTCCACAAGTGGATGTAGCCAGAAAGTGGGCATTTCTGCATAGTCTATGGCTTGTAGTATGACACTGTTCTCCATTTGTATAGATTAAATAAGACATGGGGTGAACTGAAGAAACTGCAAATAAAAAAGGCCCATTTGCAGCCGAAATCATAACCCCCCCATCACAGCAAAATAATTAACTCTCAGCACCCCACAATAATTTACACAAGGTAAAACACAGAACAGTAATTAACCGTCAAGAATGCTGCTGCTAGACTCATCCACCTTACTAACCGTTCCGTATCTGCCAATCCCTCCACTGGCTTCCCATTGCCCAACGGATAAAATTCAAAACATGAACATATAAAGCCATTTATAACTCTGTCCCAAATTACATCACCAATCTTGTCTCCAAATATCACCCAAACCCTACTCTCCACTTCTCACACGACCTCCTGCTGTCTAGGCTCCCTTGTCCTCTCCTCCCATGCTTGTCTCCAGGACTTTTCCAGAGCTTCCCCCATCCTTTGGAACTCTCTACCCCAATCTATCAGACTATCGCCTACTCTGCTCACCTTTAGGTAATCTCTGAAAACCTCTCTCTTCAGGGAAGCCTATCCTGTCCTCAGCTAATAATGGAATCTTCTATTACTCCTACCAGTCCATCCTCCAGTTATTACCTTTTGTACCACTAGCCCCTCCCTTTAGATTGTAAGCTCCAAGGAGCAGGGCCCTCCTAACCCTCTTGTACTGAACTGTATTGTTGCTCTGTATTGTTGCTCTCCCGTTATATTGTTAAGCACTGAGAAAACTGTTGGCGCTATATAAATCCTGTATTATAATAATAGTAATAATAACCAGGACATGGTTCACTTACTTAAAGTAGAACTATAGACAAAACTTTTTTTCATGTTGAATAGAGCAAGGGAAAGTTTATAACCCCTGTCAAATTTTCTTTTTGCCACCTGTGAGATTTCCCTTTAGTATACCCTCTGTATACTGATAGCCAGTGGCCCTGCATACTGGTGGTCAGAGTACCCCTGTTTACTGGTAGTCATTTCTCTTATATACTGGTGGTTAGAGCTTTTTTTCTCAAAGAATAGGTGCAGGAACACAACTACGCCCCCTTCCACAATACGAACGACCCCTCTCCACTAAGGAGGAAAGCATGTCACATCAAAAAGTGAGTCTGGCCAAACTGCATGAACAGTGGGAGAATCTTAAAGGGCATTGTTAAATAGCAGAAGTGTGTTATACACAGGGTGCAGGGTTCAGGAGTGCGTTCCATAGAGAATGCAGGGTTCAGGAATGTATTACGCACAAAGTGCAGAGTTCAGTGGTGCGTTCCATAGAGAATGCAGAGTTCAGAAATGCATTACATACACAATGCAGGGTTCAGGAGTGCGTAACACACAAATTGCTGCATTCAGGGGTGCATTACATACAGAATGCAGGGATCAAGAAATGTTGCATACAGAATGTAGCATTCAGTGTGCTGTGTACAGACTATAGAGTTGAAGAGTGTTACACACATGGTGCAGAGTTCAGATGAGTGTTACATACAAAAAGCAGGGTTCAAGAGTGGCACACAAAGTGCAGAGTTCAGGGGTGCACACTGTGGACCAATGGTCAATGGTCAACACCCACCAGCAGTAATATATAAACATATATTCTCTTTGCTTGCTGAGTGCACACAGGGTCACCCATACAGAGCATAGGCAGGCTGTTGTATTACATTTAAATCACTGCAGCACAAGCTTGTAAATTGCAGGATCAGGAACAGTTTACCTCAAACCAGGGGCGGACTGACAACTCATGGGGCCCCTGGGCAATAGGGGATCATGGGGCCCCTGTGTCCTTGCCCAAACTCAAAAAAACCTATGAAAAAGGTACCAGGGGCATCTCATGGGGCCCCCTACGGACCCCGGGCCCTCGGGCAGTGACCGAGTTTCCAAATGGTCAGTCCGCCCCTGCCTCAAACCATCTCTGGACACTGGGGAATTCCATAGCAGCGTGAACCTCCCTCCTCGCTCTGCAGGATTAATGTACAAGCTGCTGCCAGACTGTCCACTTACCCCGTCCCCTCCCTCCTGTAGAGCCATGCAGGCACCCAGGGTTCTGTACCTCACAGAATATCACTCCGCCGCTCTGTGAGAGACTGTGTAGCTGAGACATGGCAAATCCCTCCTCAGTCACATTGCTTTGCAAATTTGTATCAATCCAGGGTGGATTGATGCAGATTTGCAAAGCACTGTGTGTGATTCAGGCAGGTACATCTATGGGTGTGCTTTGGAGGTGCTGCAGGAAATTATTGGGGTGCTCCAGTACCCCAAAGCACCTACCTAGAGCCGACCCTGCCCTGGGACTACTTAATTTGTATGTCTCAGAATTCTTTGCTTGGGGACACTCTTAAGACAGCCAGGTGGATGAGGAGATTTTCATCTGGGGGGTCTGAGGAGGTTCACTAAGGGTATCAAGTGCTCCTTGGAAAGACTGCTGCTGATTTTTTGTCCTTTTTCTGAAGAAGTTTGTCCTCCAAAGTTGTACAGTTCCACTGGGCATCCCATATATAACCCTAGACCTCATCCAAGTTAAATCCCCTAATAAAACAATAAAAACCAAGCTCAAGGACTATTTTACTGACATTGGATGAAAGTGTGGAAAATACATGTTACCTGGCTGCGCGGAGCTTATGGGGACCCAAAAACCTCAGCAGCCCTCGAGAGGGTAGCACTACATATACTTCTTGTCCCTTTTGGTCTGGATATCCTTCCCAAGGCTGACAAGGCAGACAAGGAAAACCAGCTGCCTAGCAGTAATGGGGCACACATCACCAACCTGTTTTAGGGGGGCACACACACTGCCGACTAGAGAACCTCAGTGTTCGAACCAATTGTAAGATTTTTGATCAATTGTCTTTATTTTTCATTCTTGCTGTAGGATTGCTGACTTTTATAAAGAAAAAAAAAAAGAACAAAAAGACCCCTCCAAAGGTCCCTCAATATACATAGCAGAATCTTGAAGGGGGTCTGTTTCTTTTTTCTTTTTTTAAGAAGCTGGCAATGAAATGTCATTTGCTGGCAATTTTAAATACTTTTCCTCTGTAAATATCAGTGTTGAAACAGCACTTTTTGTACATCACAGGTAGGATTAGGACCCCCCCCCCTTAAGAATGTTATTGAAAGGAATTGTGTGTTTTTAAGGTTTCACTTTAGGCACTTAAAAAAAATCACTGCTCCTGGCATAATGGAATTTTTTTAATCTTTTTTGCATTGGTATATGTTCCCCAGGGCAGTGTTCACCCACCTATACCATTTTTTTTAAACACAGCTTTGCCTATTAGCCCAGAAAATAGGCATTTTTAATTTAACATTTTGACTCCAATTAATTTCAACAGGGTTCATGTTTGGCATCCTATCTCCTTTGGAATTCATTGAATCCTTCTCAAACCGAACCCAAGGGAGTTTGGTTCATCTCTATTGTGGACCACCAATGTGGGAACAGTTCCAAACTCCAGGGGGCACACAAAGTCGACCACCAGTAAGTATAGTCAGTAAAATTAAGAGGTGGGTGCTGGGAGCTGGGGAGGGGCAGAGAAAAGGATGGCCCAGGGAAGGGGGGATTACTATTCTCTTCAAATAAACCCTGGATAGAAGTATTTTTACATAGTTGTATATAAAGAGCATTAGCATCTCTGTCCAGGACAGTGCAACGTTCTGAATACAGGTGTCTGACTTCCCCCACTGATGAAATGTTTTAAAGTTGACAAAACTATCCATACCCACATTTACATCTAGCCAGGAGGAAAGGATTTAACATCCACCATTTGCTTGTTCTAAAAAATGCACAGTGATTTTGTGTTTCTAAAGAAAAGTTCAATGAAATGATTGCAAAAAAAAAATAAAAAAATTCCTAGCTAGTTATTTTCCCTGACATTAGCCATATTCATGCTCGCTACATCTACTAGATGCACTAACATGCCTCTTTCTCTATACGACCTCAATCATATACTTAACAAAGATATGTAATCATTTATTCTGATAAAACATCAGGCTGCTAAAAGCAACTGTATGAATAGAGAAGGTCTCTGGTAACTGATTAGCAAGTCGACCTTTTCTGCAGGATACTGTTTTATGAGCAGAGCTGAAGTGAAAATTTTACCGAGTACATTTGCTAAAATGATTTGCCCCCTTTACTTATAATTGTGGGTGTCTGCTTGCTGCTTTTTAAGTCGCATTATTGACCCAAGTGACCTGTGCTTGGCAGAGAACCATGCTAAATGTGTAAGATGTGCACTGCTCAACCTTAATTTATTACTTAATGTAGTTCACAAACTACATTAACCTTTAGCACAGCTCAGCCTATATGTGTCTGTAATGATGCGTTAGTCAGACACCCACTTATTCCACTTGCAATTAGTAGTTCAAGGAAACATGCTGCATCAGGTCTTTGTTTCTACATGGTTTGCTGATCATCTCGTTTAGCTTCTGTGAAGCAGAGTGCCAGGTTGTCTTCCTGAGTGTCTGAGACACAAACAGAGTATATGGGGGGAGATTTAGTAATACATTTGCGACAGTAGCATTTATTACTGTGCTCCAGTTAGTGTATATGTTGCAGACTTGCAACGGATTTAGAATGTCGCATTTCATATAATAAATGTGCGTAAAACATTTTGGTCGTTGTTTTGTTGCATTATGCAATTACCCACAATTATTACCTTTTGTATCTCTTGACCCTCCCTCTTAGATTGTAAGCTCTAACTAGCAGGACCCTCTGATTCCTACTGTATTAAATTGTATTTTACTGTCTGACCTAATATTGTAAAGCTCTGCATAAACTGTTGGCGCTATATAAATTCTGTATAATAGTAATTCATTTTCGGATAATGAAAGGATTCAATCGGTTCATGGCATTTTTCTTGGTGGGTTGAACTAGCATCCAAAAATATTGAATCTGTCCAATTCCATATATCAAATATATAGCAATCTTTCAGAAAAACTGCAAAAATTTGCAAATTCACCTGGACCAACGAATATACGAAATGAATGCCAAAGATATGAAATGAATTCCAAAAATGAAACGGTTCAAAATAACGGATATTATGAAACAAATTTCTTCAGTGAACAAACGCATCCGAAATTAAATTCAACGTGCACATGGGTAATGAAAAAAAAAAAACCTCTGTCCTTATCAGACACTCTGCTCTGTCTCAGAAGCTGTCTAAAGATGGAACCTACTGAACTGAGAACACTATATGAAAATACCCTGTGATCGTGGCACTGATGTAGACTTTATGACTGCTGCCCTCTATGTATTTTATGCATCCTTCTTCTGTCCCCTGGATGAAATAATGTTAGATCTTTAGCACTCCAGGTGCAGTTTTGTTCTGTGAGTTTTGCTAGGTATTTTAGATTAAAGATAAATCTGTGAGCAAAGAAGTTTGCTCAACATAAAAAGCAAACTCCTCTCATTCAAGATTTTATTTACAGAGCGCTAAAATGAATCTCCTGTTGTCTATTTTCACTGTTCCATTCTAAGTCCCCAATTTATTGAAAAAAAACAAAGATGGGGGAGGCATCTTTTCTCTGAAATATCTAGCAGTCACCTAAATTAATCTCATATGGGGGAGATTTGCTAAAACTGGTGCATTTAGAATCTGGTGTAGCAGCACATGGCAGCCAATCAGTTTCTAACTTCAGCTTGTTCAATTAAGCTTTGACAATAAAACCTGGAAGCTGATTGGTTTCTAGGCAGAGCTGCACCAGATTTTGTACTCGCCAGTTTTAGTATATAACCCTCAGAGTCTAAATTATATAACAGAAGAACAGGATCTTGTGAAACTTGCACATTCCAGCTCATACTTTGTTCTTGGGTTTTTTACTTTATTTATTCAGTAGAAGCATATTAACTGCAAGGTCTGCTATTGATTGAAGTAATTCATTTTAGCTAGGTCTGGAAGTCCTGGAGTGAATGTTTGGGAAATTTGCTCTCCTAACTTGAAACCTAGATGTAATTAGTCAATGAATAGGTGTCCCAGCATGGACCTAGCATGGGTTAAGGAAGGAATAGGATGCTTTGGGTTTTGTTTTTTCTTCCTGCATAACATTGTAGATGGTTTTGGGGGTCATGCGAATATTGAATACATTTTAATTGAAACTAGTCTTGTTTTTCTTTTTCATTTGAAATGTATTTTATTTTTTAAATGCATTTGGCTGATGAGGTAAAGTGCCTATCATCACCAAGATCACGTTTTACTTTAAATTGTATAAGGGAATTAAACAAATCACCACTGGAGCAGATGGTAAAGAGTTCAAAGAGCAAATGTAATTCCCCACCTCCCCCAAAAATGTAGAGATAGTCAAGTAAAAAAAAAAAAAAAATTGTGCAAAGTCTAGTTCAGAAGATCAGATGCAGGACCAATTGGGAATAAAACATTTTATGCCATTGCTAGGAGGTGATATCTATTAACCACATGCCACCCAGCCACTGTAGAAATACGGCGTCGTGTGTTTTCAAAACAGGTAGGGGGCGCGCGAGGCGCACCGTCGCCCTACCTGTCCCGCCGATCATGGCCACAGATGTCAGTCGCCGGGTCACAGCCAGTCGTTACCGGCTATGTCCCAGCGATTAGCGGCAATCACTGAAAGAGAGCACAGCTGCAGTAGCTGTGCTTTCTGTCAGTTGCCTGACAGCTCCTGACACGCTGATCGGGACAGAGGAGTTTATCTGTCCGGATCAGTGCAGTACACACCCCCGCCCCCTAGTAAAACACTCCCCTCACACATTTAACCCTTTCACTGAATAATAAAGTTAACCCCTTCCTCCCCAGTGCCATTAGTACAGTGTCAGTGTTTTTTTTTTTGCACTGATCACTGTATTGGTGTCACTGGGGATGTCAGCGACCCCAAGTCAGTTCCCCCCCGAGTGTCAGAATGTCCGCCGTAGTCCCGCCATAAGTCGCTGATCGCCGCCATAAGTCACTGATCGCCGCCATAAGTCGCTGATCGCCGCCATTTTTAGTATAAAAAAAAAAAATCCCAGTATCTATCCCGCCATTTATAAACGCTATAACTTTCACGTAAACCAATTTACACGTATTGGGGGTTTTTTTTTCAGCAAAGACGTCGCAGAATACATTTTGGCAGAAATTTATGACTATATTTGATTTTTAAATTTTTTTTTACTGGACATGTTTTATAGCAAAAAGTCCAAAATTTGTTTTTTTTCCTCAAATTGTCAGCCTTTTTTGTTTATAGCGCAAAAAATAAAAAACGCACAGACGATCAAATACCACGGAAAGAAAGCTCAATTTGTGGGAAAAAAAAGGTGGTAAAATTTCATTTATGTACCGTATGCAATTGTCCGTTAAACTAGCTCAGCGCTGTATAGCAAAAAAATGGCGTAAATTGCGTAAATGGCGTAAATTGCAGTATCTATACCATACACTTATTGGGATTTTTTTTACCAAAAACGTGTAGCAGAATACATTTTGGCCTAAATTTATAACTAACTTTAAGTTTACTATATATTTTTTATAGCTGAAATTAAAAAATATTGTTTTTCTTCAAAATTTTTGGTCTTTTTTTGTTTATATCGTGAAAAATAAAAAGCGCACAAGTGATCAAATACCACCGAAAGAAAGCTCTATTTGTGTGAAAAAAAGGACGTAAATTTCGTCTGGGTGCAGCATTGCATGACCGCGCAATTATCAGTTGAATTAGTGCAGCGCCGAGTAGCAAAAAGAGGGGGGTAAATCCTCAGGAGGGCAAGTGGTTAAAAAGGCATAAAACACAGATATTAGTGTATTTTTAAATGTGTCACTGATAAGGCAAACACCAGACAAAATCCAGTTGTATTCGTTTTTAACAGCTCATTATTACTGCTCATATAATGGTTTAATTTAAGCCGAACTTCCAGCACAAGAACTTTGATTTCAATTGCTCAATAGCCACAAAGAATATGAATCCAATTTGTGTGCACCACATGCCTTTGCTACCCAGTTATTACCTTATAAATATAGCAGTGTTATCATTACTTGTGCAGAAACTTCTGTGGGAGAGACACAGCATTCACTACATACCCCCTGCACAAAACTACAGGAGGCGGCAAAGTTTCACACTGGATACTCCACAGGTCTGGAACATAAAATGCACAAAGCACACAAAGATACACATGAGAATATACATGGCTCTTGTGTTTAGATAATGCCCATGAACACATTTTAGGTCTGTTTTTGTTTTTTTTTAATGATGAACTAGTATATTTCCCCCCTTATCTGCAAAAAATTGGGCATTTACCTAAAAAGATGAAATTTGGGTTTCTATACCCTCTTAGATATAATTTCCCTCTTAAAGAAAAGCAAATCTACAGACACATGAAACAAACTCAAAACATATACTAAATGTGACCTATCACTTCCCCTGGATTTGTTGTTTTTTGGATGTACCTCCACTTCCTATATGGTAGATACTGAAAAAGGAACTCCAGTTAATTGGATCTGTTTACAAAGTGCACCGAACAACTTGAAAGAAAGCTGTAGGGGCATATGTCTGAACACACCATAGCACAAAATCCCATCTACAGCTAGGTTCGCACTATGTCGGTGTCCCTGCAGCTGTGTTTGCATGGGCGCAACAGCCGATTCAGTTGAGTAGGCTGATGTACCTATGGAAAACGCAGGGAAAAGGTCCATACACTTTTTCCAAAAATTGCAGCTGCAAGGAAACAACACAGTGCTATGGGGTTCCCAGCACAGAAAAATGCTCTGCGGTTTCCAGTATGTGGGGGTGCCAGTAAAAATTAATGCCACCCCCACATGTCTGCTAACAGCAGCATGTTTTTTCTGCAGGTGTGGGAAAGTGTGCAATTTACACACAGTCCCATACAAGCAGAAGTATGAACCTAGCCTTAGAGGCATCTTTTTTTAAATCAGCAATATCCTGACAGTGTCTTGTTTCTCGTTTTGGAAGTGATGTCCTTTATACTGTATGTAGGGCATTTATATATTGAAACTTACCATCTCTTATATGTGGTAATTGCATACATTTCCTTTTTGAAGGCTTTTTATTTTTTATTTTCATCTGTGACCCTGTTAGTAACCCTCTTCCTGACCTAGGGTGGCAATGCTCACGCACTGTATTGTATCACCCAAATTGCTCTCCTGATTTGGAATACGAACACCTTCCTCTCTCCTAATCTATATGATATAGCTAGAAGTACTTTTTCTTTTTATGTTTACCAAAGATAGCTGGGAACAGGCCCAGATCTAGGGGGGTGCTGGGGTGGGCTATGCCTTCCCCAGATTTTAGTTGTGCACCCCCACACCTCTGAGAATGAATTCCCAAATTCATGAGACCTGATAGGGACAGTTGATGTAAGGGGACACTCTGATGGGGACAGTTGATGTAAGGGGGCACTCTGAGAAGAACTCCTGATGTAAGGAGGGACTCTGTTAGGGACACCTGATATAAGGGGGCACATGTTCTGTTTAATCACCCTAAACTAATGACAGAATTCCCAGTTCACTCCTGCACCCCCTCTGCACTACCTGTAAGATGTTACTTCCAGGTTATGACTCCATGGTACAAAAGTGTGCCGAGTGAACAGGGAATACTGCTTCCATGCATCCCAGTCACACTACTGACATTATGCCCCCTGACTTTTTTTTACTGCACCCCCAGATCAGACAGGCTAGATCCGGCCCCGGCTGGGAAAGCTTATAACATGGTTTAGTGCAGGGGTGGGCAAACTTTTTGACTTGAGGGCCGCAATGGGTTCATATATTGGACCCGGGGGCCGGACTAGCTGCTGGCCGGCCCAGCCACTACCATGCCATCCATAGTAAGTATAGTAATATTCCCCCATAGTAAGCATAGTAATTAATCCCCCATATAGTAATTCATCCCCCATAGTAATTCATCCCCCATAGTAATTCATCCCCCCTATAGTAATTCATCCCCCATAGTAATTCATCCCCCATATAGTAATTCATCCCCCATATAGTAGTTCATCCCCCCTATAGTAATTCATCCCCCCTATAGTAATTCATCCCCCATATAGTAATTCATCCCCCATATAGTAATTCATCCCCCATAGTAATTAATCCCCCATAGTAATTAATCCCCCATATAGTAATTCATCCCCCATAGTAATTCATCCCCCCTATAGTAATTCATCCCCCATATTAATTCATCCCCCATATAGTAATTCATCCCCCATATAGTAATTCATCCCCCATATAGTAATTCATTCCCCCCTATAGTAATTCATCCCCCCTATAGTAATTCATCCCCCATATAGTAATTCATCCCCCCTATAGTAATTCATTCCCCCTATAGTAATTCATTCCCCATATTGTGTCAATTCACTTACCTTTGCTCCGCGCGTTCCTCTCGCCGTGTTCCCGCGCCGTTCCGGTCTTCAGGGCGGACTGTGAGAGGAGAGGAGTTCGTCACGCTGCCCCGCCTACATCCTGACAGCCAATGTTTGCCACGCTCTGCGGGCCGAATTAAAAGGTCCGCCGGGCCGTATACGGCCCGCGGGCCGTAGTTTGCCCATTGCTGGTTTAGTGGTTTCAGTTCAGTTCATGGGACATTGCAATGGAACTGGATTTCTGACACATCCAACAGGTATTTTCCTGTACATGCAGGGTCAGGCCCTGGACTTGAACCGGGGACTTCTACTGTGTCAGGCAGTAACTCTTCTCACTGAGCTACCTGGGATGCTGAACAACACTTTGCCCAATCTATTGGACAATCCTGCATTGTACCTTGTTTTCTGATGAACCTTGAACTCCTCCCAGGAACTTCCTGATAAAAGCCATGTCCATGCACTTCCTCCTTGCCAGATTATTATGCCTTCCAGCCAATATCCTGCTTATCCTTACTGCTGCCGTCTATATCTGCTTCTGTCTGATCCCTAAACGGTTTGATCCACTATTGGTTTCCAGCTTGCCCTTTCCCTGGTGGGGTGATCCTGAGATCTGCAACCTGGTATTCACACACAGCCATATCCATCTCCACCATTAGGAGCTCTGGTGAATACTTAGACCCCGCACCTCAGGTGAGCCTGCGTCATTCCCAGGGTGACCCGCTGGTGTACCTATCCTGCTGGTTTCAGGTAAGCCTTACACTGCTGTAGCAACTGGTCTCTGAACCTGACCTCACACCGTGACATGCAGAAAATGCAACTCACCTGAAAAGTGGTAAAGTAAGCAGAGAGGGACTTGTAGCAGCATTAGTAGTATTTCAAGCACAAGATGGCACATCTAGGTGCAGAGAATATCTCAAAATTCTCTCTACTATTGTTATCTTTACCCATCACAATTGCTAAAAAAAGTTTTTGCAAGTGCTGTAGAGACCCCTAAATATATGTGGTGTTAGCTGAGATTACATATATTAATCCCTTACTTGGACAAGTTCATTGCAGCTGTAGTCATGTACATTGTGGACAACAACCAGAACTGGGCTTCCATTGCAAAAATGCAGTCCCAAATTGCTATTGTACAGGAAATTGTACTGGAAATCAAGGCAATACAGGGTTTACAAAGATTAAATCGAACATCTTCTTACTGCTCGTCATTCTTAGTTTTTTCATTTTTGGGGGGGTGTTTATAGCTTTGCTTCAATTACCAGGACTTCAAAGGCTAGTGATTATTTCTATCAAAATGCAACAAGACAACCGTTCAATAAATAATGGGGTAGGCAAAACTCTTATTGCACTCGAAGACTCAATTACAATAAAATGAATATTAATGAAAACAGGGGACACTTCAGGCAAGTAGGAAAAATACACTCAAAAGACACTTCATAGGAGTCAGTGTCTAGTCACCAAAATGTAGTTAAAAACAGAGTAAAACAAACTTGTCAATGAAGAATTTGGAAATTCAGAACATACAGATCCATGAATCTGTCAAAGAAAGTCTTTGTATGAACATATGTCTAAGGATGCTAAAGGTGACAACTGTTGTCTTATGTGACGGCTTTATTATGAATCATCATGGTGATTGACAGGGTCAGATTTATACTTCCTTCCCCCCAGGTAAGTTGTCTTGCCATTTTACTCCTGCTGGAGTCACGTGACTAATTTTAATAAACTCCCTGTCACTATTAGTCACTAATAAAATCAGAAATCATTGCGTACCGAGGCTGAGGGTGAAATAACTGAACCACAGTTTTTCCATTTTGTGCAAGGATACCAGGAGCCAACAATTAGAAGTTTAAGGCAAACTGTCACTCTTGTCTACTAGCAGTTCTACTCTTGGTGTATGGAACCAGAGTGGTTAAACTAAGTATATAGTACACTAATTCTCTAACAAATATGTGAAAAACAAATTGTATGGGTGTAGTATTACCTATTTACCTATCACATAGGTACCAACATCCCTATTACATAAACCACACACTATAACATAGTGGGACTTTTGATGTAGTAACATAGGTCATAACAAAATTCAACAGTGCAAATCATTATTTAAAACTTATAAAAAATTTACTCTGATGCTATTCATACTTCTAGCTCCATGTCTCTCCCACCCACGTTTTTTCTTATGCAACAGTAATATTGTCTGTATCATTTCCAAAGGGGGAACCTGGAGAAACAATATATTCACTGCACATTCTCAGATCTATTGTCTGCTTCTTTAGTAGAACCAAACAGTAGGAACTAGTCTACAGTAAATATGAATATCATTATGATAATTGTAGAACTGTTGACATTAACATTTCTCTATGGTCATATAAACACTCACATATACCGCATCAGATAATTCACAGAACACAGTTATAATCTTGCATCAGTGTCCCTGCTTGCCATCCCATTCCTACAGAGGAGTCCGTAAAGGATATTTAGGAAGATGGGAGTTGGCCAGAACCATAATTTATAATGTAATAGGCAGTTACATTCATTATATAGAACATATGAGCTATTAGTAGTCTCTCTAAAGTGGCTGTGCACTAGTTCGTTGCTTTTTTTTTTGTTTTGTTTTTAAAGGGGCCCTTCTGTATAGCATTTCTGGAATTAATCTGATGAATTGCATCACTTCAGGATATGCCATGAGCATATACCAGTATTTATTACATTTCTAATTTGTCTATGTTGAAGTATATGTCTGGGCATATATTTTAAAGTTTCAATGGTCACAACAGAATTTTCCAATCGCTGAATGTTCACAGGAATGACTGCTGTTGACTGGGAACAACCACAACCGGGATCATCACTGATGGATGTACGGCCATCTTTGACATGTGTACATCATTCAAATGTCTTACTGTGGCTGAGAATCTCATCACTGTGCTATGCTAGAAGTCTTCTGTAGAAATCCTTGGATTTTACACCTACGTTCACAGGAAACTTCATTACCACACGCTGTGCCATGCACACACTAACACTGTTGTCTGCCATCTTGACTCTGGACTGGCCAGGGACATGTACGCCTCCCATCAGTAATAGGACACACTTGGCACTTACTACTGCATGTAGTATTGTCATGCTAGCATCCCTTCTTATACTTGTAAAATTAAAAGTCCAGGTTTGACTTAAACACTCCTCGTACATGCTTGTCTTAGGTGTTGTCTGTCTTGTTGTTTCTGCATTAATGTTATGAGTATTGTATTCTATAATTCCTTTGTTTAATCTTTTATTTTTTCACTTCCTTCTGTAAATAGATAGCATTTTGTGTGTTAGTTTAGATCTATATACTATGTTCCAATAAATGTCTGGTGTTGTGTTAAAGCCTTCATTCATGGTCAAAGCATTCTCATTAACCAAATCATATGTAAGAGATATTAAATCTCAAAAATATAAATAGCAGGTAACAGATTCCAGTGATGGAGATGGTTTTATGCAGAGTGGGGTAGGCGGTTTATTAAATTCAGTAAGCATTTTGTGAAACGAAGTATGTTGGCAAGTTGATTGGTAGGTGGACAACATGTAAAGATAGAAATTTAAGTAGAAAGAAAAAGAAGAAACCAAAATGAAGAGAAGTGGGGGACATGCTGAAAAGGCTTGTGTTCAAGGAATGCCATTTGTTGTCAATAACCAGAAACATGAACTCTGGAATCTATCCAGAAATTAGAAAAAAACTTGGTAAAGATTAGTTAGAAACATGATATCATCCACAAACAGAGAAGTATTAAAAATAAAGCCTACAAAATCGAGACCTTGTATATTCAGCTTAGCCTAATAGTTCCAATGGCTAAACTGCCAAGGTGAATAGCAGTTGAGATGATGGGCAACCATGTCTGGTGCCTCTGCCATTATCAAAAAGAGGGAATGGAAGCTCCGGTATCGTGCAGTATCTGGAAAAAGTTAATGGGGATGCAGGTTAGTGAGAAGTTCAAGAAGAATGGTCTACACTAGCAGATTCTTGGTTGAAAGTTGTGCTGGCCTAGTATAGCTTAGCAAGATGTTTATGAAATTTTCAAAGTATCTTGACTGGATTGCTTGTGAATTTGGTTTTACAATTTTTTAGGCCTAGGAGTTTCATGAGGGGCCAGGTCTAAGTAATCTATTAGCCAGGACAGTATCCGGTTTTTGGCTGTAGACATAGTGTTTGTTTTTAGTCAATACTATCAAATTTTCAGCCATGAAGGCTAAACAGAGGTTTATTTGGGTTTGGCACTCAGGAGAGCAAATTCTGCTTCTACTTGTTTAAGTTTCATAGTGCTTTGTTTTTTAATTTACAAAGACAAAAACATGGTCTCTGGAAGAAAATACTCAGAGTGAGCATGAGCAATGTGTGAATTCTTTTTTTAGATGAGCAGAACTCTCTCCAGGCACAAACTAGGTAGTATTGCAATAAAATGGCATAGAGGACTTGGAAGGGGGAGTCTGTACAGAAGGGCCAGGTAAGGTTTTTGGGTGGTGTCAGAATTTTCATTGATCATGAAATGTCCCTTCCCCAGGAGTTTAAATAAGCTGAAACAGTGGATAAAAAAGGTAGCTTGTGTTTGGGGGAACAGTGAACTGTGCATCATTAAGTTGCATTCTGAGGAGGACAAACCTGCCTCAGGGATCCAAGAGAAAATGTGTAAATATGAAGGAATGTTTTTCCTGAAGCTTATGAGAACCCACCTTTGTTTAGTTGGCCATATTTGTTGGGAAGAAGCAGGAAATTCATAAATTATTTTCCTGTAAGCAGATATCTGCAAGGATTTAAATTGACAAAAGGCTGTTTTTCAAGGATTTCAGGCCTTGGTCATTTAACAATAAGATATTTAGAGCTATAGTGGTGGAAATATGGAATGGAAGTGAGGGGATTAAAGGGAAAGAAATCTAACGTAACAGAGACACAATGAATAGAAGTAGAAAACCAAAGAAAAGCATCATGGAGTTATGTGGTTCCATGCTGGAAATCTTTTAAAGTATAATGGGTGTCCCCTCTAAACTACTAAGTGAGGTTGACAGTGTCTACTAAACAAAGGAATAGATGGAAACTAAAACTATGTTTTGTGTTACTGAGCAGCAGGATCTAAGTGGTAGTCTGTGTTAAGATGGTATATCCTGATTGGAGATCTGGGGAAGCCATGGGAGAAAGACTGACTTCATATCCTAGGGACCTGGTGGGGAGAACGCTTAGCTACATGTGGTGTTAGACAAGGTTTTAACAAATCATGAAGACATTTATCAATTTAGCCCATTTTGTGAAACTTGTCAAGTGTTGGAGCTTGAGGCTTATCATGAGGGAGCACCTGAATTAAAGGATGATACTTGATGAGTTGGAGTACACAATTTGCTATATTTAAATATCAAATGCATACATAACTTCCTCTTCTTGAGAAATTGATGGTAATGCTTGTTTCTGTAATCATATTGAAATAAGAAAGGTGCTATATACTGTTCATTAAAATGTTCTACTGCTCCAGGAACATTTTTTTATTAAAGGGATTTTCTGCTACATTAAATAGTTGATAATGCTTCAAGCAAAGAAAGGGACAATGCAGTGATAATTCAATTAAGACTTTCAATTTAGGAGACAATCACAAAACAAACATCTTCATGAAATATTAAAGTTGTGCTTGCAGTTTGTTTGTATTTAATTACAGTGTCTGAAGTATTGCCGTAGTGGAGCTGAGAAAGGAACTAAATAATGGTACAATGGTTCATAACGGAATCCTAAATTTGAAAGATTATTTTGTACTGTCAAGGCAGACAAAACAAGGCAGAAAATGTCTTTTTATTGTTTCTTTCTGTTTTCCTTGAAACCTTTGCAGCAATTCTACTAGATTTAATTCTCATCTGCCACCCCAGAAGTTTTTTGTGTCATGCTAAGCTACTAGTTTAAAATAAAAACCTGTACTTTATCATCACTGGTTTAAAGGATAACTTCACCTTTTGGACAAAAATAATAAATGCACATATTTTTGCAGGTGGGTAAAAAATAAAAGGTGGATAAAAAACAAAAAATAAGCAAGCTTCAATGAATTACCACAGCGCTCCACAGCACCGTGGTAGTTCACTGAAAACTACAAGACCACAGCCGTTAGGGCAGTTGGGACTTGTAGGCACTCATTCACAGAACACTGTTAATGAGTGACGCTGCCATGTGGTCAGCGCCCCGTATGACCAAGCAGTTTTGAAATCTGACACTTAGTACGGGGAAACTTCTCTCCATACGATCTGTTGGGGGGGGGCAGCAGGCATAGCTGCTATGGGAACATGTTACACGTTCCACCCTAAAAATGGGTGAAACTTGTACAATGTTCCAAAGGTGAACTTATCCTTTAAGTAACATTTAAGTAACAGGTTCATTTTATGGGAAGTTGGTATTATTTACTATCCCTCTGGTTCCCAGCCACTCCAATATGCCACCACATCACTGAAAATATATATGCTGTGTCTGGTTATGGGGAAATATTGCAGTCCCTATGCCTCATCTCAGTGTCTGAGAGGCTACACAGACCTGACCAACATGGGATTGCACTGTGATACAGAAAATCATGTGTTTTCCCAGGCTAAATAACAGTTAATTTAACAAGTTTCTGCACAGTGCAGTTTGTAAATAATAGATGACACTTGTGTGGGGCTGCTGCTGCAGTCCTATGGTGTTCTTTAACCACACTTAATGCTATTGAATTGTAAAAAGTTGCTAATGTTACAGCAACTACCAACCAAACCATGCATTGTCCTCTTCTACAGAAAATGAAATGGCAGCACGCTTGGACTCTCTTTTATAAGAGGAAATGCCTATTCACCAATTGCATTCACCATAAACTGGAGTTCTGTTTACTCATCCTGGATGAGCCCATTATCAATATGTGTATATTTGCTTTGGGCTTCATTAACTGCTAAGAAGAGTGCTTTCTCTGCACTTCATATGGACGTTACTGAACTCAACAGAAAACTGTTGGACAAGCAAGTTACATAGTTAGTCTGGCTGAAAAAATACAAAAGTCCATCCAGTTTAACCATAAAAAAAGTAATAATCCTATACCCACAGTTAATCCAGAGGAAGGCAAAAAAAACCCAGCAAAGCATGATCCAATTTGCTCCTGCAGGGAAAAAAATTTCTTCATGATCCCCCGAGAGGCAATCGGATATTCCCCAGATCAACTTTACCTATAAGTGTTAATATCCAGTTATATTCTGTGTATCTAAGAAAGAATCCAGGCCTTTTTTAAAGCAATCCACTGAGCTGGGCAGAACCAACTCTTGAGGGAGTCTATTCCACATTTTCACAGCTCTTATTGTGAAGAAACCTTTCTGTGTTTGGAGATTACATTTTGTTTCCTCCAGACGTAAAGCGTGCCCCCTTGTCCTCTGTGATGATCTCCGGGTGAATAGCACTACACCGAGTTCACTCTATGAACCATTGATGTATTTATACATGTTGATCATATCCCCCCTTAATCTCCTCTTCTCAAGAGATAATAAATTAATTTCCTCTAATCTTTCCTCATAGCTAATTTGCATTTGTCCATGCTTGAACAGTGGAGGAATAGAGTACATCCTTTTTTCATGCCATGCAAATTGCTAATGAGGCCAATTTTTTTTTTGCATATACAGGAATGAGCATTCACAGACAGAAACCTGTTACTTGTCCTCTAGACAGCATTCTACTGAAGTACATTTTTTATATATTTGATTTTGCTGAATACATACAGTGAAGCAGTATACCAGCCACAGCTACTGCCATCAGGTTATCTGACAGCTTTTTTTTTTTTTTTTTAGATATTTTTGTAGAAATATTTGTGGACAAGGCATGATGGGAGCAGAAAATAACCACTTTATAACCATAAAGGAGAAGGGAGTAGGGTCAGTCTCTTTAGTGAGTGGGATAAAAGTTTTTACGGTTCTCCTCAACTGTATGGAAAATAAACAATTTGGCGATGCCAGAGAGAGAGATTATTAACCAGTTTCCAACTGCGCTATAGCCGAAGTACGGCTACAGCGTGGTTGTGTAATCCTAGGACGACATCCATGGCCCCCAGCAGTGCGCACCCGGCCCTGCACCGGGGTACGGTAATCGGCCAATCACTGCCTTCTACCACGTGTTCAGCTGTGTCAAATTACACAGTGATAACCGGGTAAATGCAGTTGTTGGTTATTGTCTGCACTTTCCTCATGCTTTCACAGCATGAGGAATGTACTGCAGAGAACCGGCAATTGACAGCAGTGCCGCCCACCTGTACCAATCAGTGCCACCCACCTGTGCCCGTAAGTGCCACCCACCTGTGCCCATAAGTGCCACCCACCTGTGCCCATAAGTGCCACCCACCTGTGCCCATAAGTGCCACCCACCTGTGCCCATAAGTGCCACCCACTTGTGCCACTCAGCATTGCCACCCACCTGTGCCCAGTGCCACTCAGCATTTCCACCCACCTGTGCCCAGTGCCACCTACCTGTGCCACTAGTGTTGTGGTGTAAACAAGGCACAGAAAACAATTATTTTATTTCATAATGGTGTGCACCATGCTGTGAACGAGGCCTAATAGAATCAATAGCCTACATGTTTAACAGAAAATATAACACACAAGTGTAGGCACACAAGATTGGATGCATTGAAGAGTGCAGGGGTCAGGAGTATGTCATATACAGTATGGTTTACTGGACACTGTGATAAGGGACTTGTCTTATATAGCTTGCCATACAAAGGTGAGGATTATGTTATATACAGCCCAGCTCAGCATAGAGAGTGCTGTGGTCAAAAGCATGTCATATACCACCTGGCATACAGAAGTCAGGAGAAGGTCGTATACAGTGGTCTGAACTATATCATATACAGTCCAGCATACAGACTGCAGTGTTCAGCTGTATGTCATATATCACCCATTGTATAGAGGACAGTGTTCATTTACAATTCGAAATACAGAGGTCAGGAGTATATTATATACTGCTCAGCATAAAGACTGCAGTGGTCAAAAGCATGTCATATAAATCCCATAATACAGAGTACAGTGGTCTGAAGTATGTCATATACAGCCCAACATACAAAGTGCAGTGGTCAGGTGTATGTCCTATACAGCATGTTGTACAGAGTGAAGTGGTCAGGAGCGTCTCATATATATTGCCCAGCATACAGAGTGTGGTTGTTAGGAGCATGGCTCATACATTCCAGCATACACAGTGCAGTGATCAGAAGCATGTCATATATAGCCCATCCTGCAGTGCTGTTCTCCCTCCAGGCCCAATGTGATTTTCTCTGTTCACACAGCACAGCTCATCTGAGTGCTCTCTCTGGTTCTCTTCCTATACAACAGCTGTTTCTCATTTATCTGGCTCCCATGCAGCCAACATTTATTTCCATTGGGCAGGGCTAAAAGTCTATCCAAACATTCAGTAAATCAGGTTCCCCCTCTCCTCTTTCCTGGTCCAGCTGTCCATCTATGGAGCAGAGGAGAAATAAGCTGCCAGTAGTTTGCCAGGGCTGTGCACCTCCTGCCTTTAAAGTGGCAACAGACCTGCTTTATGGATGGACGCTCTGGGCGAAGTTTGAACCCCCATTTCCCCCTTCATCTATGCCCCGCTAGGTTATTCTATGCTAAACATTTCTCTCTAGAGAGGAATAGGATCATTAAATATTAGCTTCATCTGTATCTCTCTGTCTAAATGTTTTGTATGCAATGTGAACTAGTTTTTTTCTCATCATTGTTGTATAAAAAAGATAATGAAAAAACATAAAAAAAGACTACAATATCTTAGAGCATGGATGCTCTCTATGCAAAACACAAATTGTGAAGACGTGACCAATTTACTAAGCATGTAGGGTAAAGTTTAGGGTTTGTGTATACAAGCATTACTGGTTTACATAAGAGTTGCTTCAGACTCCTCTAGACTGACATCGACCCAATAATGCATTTTGATATTTGCACAACTCTCAAGAGTCCTCAGCCCTGATGCAAGCAGTGGGCTAGCTCTTAAATTGTTACTAAACCCAGGACCCTGCATTCACTATATCTGGTCTCCTACAGTACACAGAACAAGGAAATGCAATTATTTTAGTAAATATAAACTAATAAACAAATACCTTTTCTAATCAGCAGTTAGAGCAGTCTTGCGACCTTTATCAGTGTCCAACTGAGCACATGTTAAAGCTTGTAAACTAAGCATGTGCATTGTCTCCACAGATATGCCTTATCAGGAGATAAGAGGGGGACACTGGAAGGGGAGGATCAGAGAAGTCAGGATCAAACAGCATTTTTACACAATGCAGAGGATTAACCCCTTGGATTCCATGGTGAGTATAACAAGCATGTTTTACTGCATATACAGACTGATTTTACTGTTGTGGGTTTATTAGCACTTCAAGAGCAGTATCAAGGCTATGTATAGCTCCTTGCACCAGCCATGGTCTGACTGCATTGCACAGAGAAACATGAAGTCACTGGATTCAAAATAGGGCCAGTAATGAAAAGAAAAAGATTTTATTTAAAAATTGATGAGGGGGTAAAGGGAGGAACAAAGGAAAGCTAAATATACAGTAAGTAGAATACATTTTGAACTAGGTTTCAAGATGAAAATTGTTATAAGCTGTAGAAGAAGATCTTTCATGCAAAAGATTAATAAACTCTTCAGCATTCAACTGAAGATGAGATGGAATCCATTGCAGCATAGGGAAAACTCTCAAAGCCATATAGGGGGGAATTAAAAATACAATAATTATGAACTAGTGTTCTCAGATGTGTAGAGAAGAAGCAGAGCAGGACTTAATTTATTTTAATGAAAAGCAATGCACAAGAACAGTGCACAAAGAGCTAAATCAATCTATATCACAGGGAACACAGGTAATGCAATTGAAATTTATTTGGCATTCATTTTGCTGCCACAGGTGGATACCTTTTCCTAATTTATTACATATGGCTGTTTAGTGGAGAAATGCCATGTCATTGCTCACTGTGAAATTATTCATTTGACATATTTATGTTATCTGTTGGAAACAGGAGCAACTGATGGTGTAAGCGATTGAGTTGTAAGGCTGGACTTAAAGCAGAACTAAACCCATCGATTTAACGGTTTCCCAAATCAGTTTAATGCAAGGCATGTCGTGATTGATATCAGTCACAGGCATTTGTTCTCTCAACCAAACTGTCAAGCCATCAAAAGGCTGGTGTCATAACTGATCACATATGCAGCATGGCCACTTCCTTGGCTGTAAAGGATAGTAGGGTTTAGTTCAGCTTTAAGTCATGAGACACATCATGGCTGGACTATCAAATTGCTAATTATCAGGGGATGTGCAGCCACTAGGTAGGGCAAACCGCTGAAGAAAAAAAATTGGCAACTGCTTTAATCAGTTAATATTCAGATTTTTAAAATAAGGTGCGCATGTACAGAGAAAAGCACTGACAAAGCAAGGTGGAGATAGCAGAAAAATAGCTCCTTCACTGAGAATCAGCTTAAAGTGAACATGCAAGAAGCCACACCTGATACAGTATGCAATTTTTCAGAAACTCTTCTAGAGTATTGTTCTGATAACCATCACAATAAGGCTTGGTTCACACTGCTGTGATCTAGGTGATCCAAGTGAAGTGGGAATGGGTACCTGTCAAAACCTGGTACCAGCTTCCCCCCCTAAAAAAAAATATATGCCAAATATAAAAGAGGAGATGGGGAATAGGAGGAAAAGCAGAACTTCCCCTTTTTGGTGAAGTTCCACCTTAAAACAGTTGTTTTCCAATGAATAGATAAGAAAAAAAACAAAAAAACAGCCAACTCACATTGTGAGGGCTTGAGCCACAAATTCTGTCTTAAAGTGACACTAAACCTTATTTTTTAAAAATTAAAATAAAAGATGTTATACTTGCCTACTGTGTGCAAGGATCTTGCACAGAACGATTGCTTACCTCCTCCTTTTTTGGTTCTCCAACGGCGCTGTCTCCTCCTCCTTCCTACGAGTGCCTCCTTAACAAGATTTTTGCTGAAGGAGCACCAGTGTGGGTGTGCTCCAGAGCCATGCTGTGCATGTCAATAGACACACACAGCACCAAGTAAGTCACACCACCACTCCCTCACAGAAGTTTGACTGACAGCAGAACCTATGGCTCTTGCCACTCTCATATTGTCCTGTGAAACCAGAAAGCAAAGCGGCGGTGCTGCAGATGGAAGAGTGCTGATCGTGAAAGTACTGAAGTGTTTGGGGGAGGTGGCACAAGTGCTGGGACGTTTTTTGCCTTAAAGCATTTGTAAAGGTAATTTGATAAACATGTTATGCTTACCTGCTCTGTGCAATGGTTTTGAACAGAGTGGTTCTGAACCTCCTCCTCTGGGGTTCATCATGTGCACTCTTGGTTCCTCCTTTTCTTGGTGTGCCACCATAGGAAGCCGCTTTCTATAGTGGCATACCTGTGGGTTCGATCCTAATCCAGGCTGTGTGCATCTATTAACACACACAGTGCGGTTCAGCCCTCACTTCTCTGCTCACAGGATTTGATTGACAGCAGTAGGAGCCTCAGCCGCTACAGACAGGCACAGTGCTATATCAAGATAAGACCCAGGCATAAAAGTGGGTGAGGGGGACAATACAAACACTGGGACATTTTTTACCTTAATGCACGGAATGCATTAAAGTGGAACTTTAGTCAGAAAAATAAGTTCTGCTAGATAACTTTAGGCTGGCCCCTTTTTGCAGGTATTGCTATGTAAATCATTAATATAAGTGGCTATACTGTTTATTATCCAGTCACCCTGTTTTACACATGCTCAATTATTCTCAAATTTTGGCATCTGTTGACAGCCTAAGTCCCGGTTCACAAATACGTGGGTGGGAAATGCAGCGAATCCTGAGTGTTTCCATGCAATCCACCATTAGTATCAATGTTAAATTAATGACACCCCAAAACAGGTTGCAAAGCGCAGTGCAATTGCAAGAATAATCGGACCGCAAGGGTGTGAACTCCCATGTGATCAGATTCTGGAGCAAAAAAAAAAAAAGAAGAACCTGCTCCGTTTTTGTGCGGGTGTGGTGTGACTTGAGCCCATATAAAATGAATGGGCTCAAATTGCACTGCAAAGAATTGCATGTGACTCGAACAGGAATGTTGTGCGATTCCTGACCAAATCACATGCAATTTCCTGCACCGCTATAGTGTGAACCCAGGCTAAAGTTTTACTGCTAGTATGAGTCAGCTGAGAGCTGGTTTTATAATTCTGAGCTTTTTTGTTAATATTTTCCAATCTACTAATTTGAGATAGTAAGTCATTAAGGTGTTGATTCATAAGAATCCTTCTAATATACACTTTATGTGAATTCCATGTTACAAATGGGTCTGTTACGGGTCTGGGTCTGTTACGGAGGGAACATTAATTTTAAAAAATTCATTTATGCCATTTCTCCATCTATTCGCTCTAGTTTCGGTTTGGGAACCTGATATAGTTATTGAAATTGGAGCATGGTCATACCACTTTATGTTGTATATTGCAGAGCTACTGACTTTTTGTAGTAGAAATTTTACAATAAGAAACTTGTCTATTCTGGAGTCCGTATGGTGTGCACTTGAAAAGAAAGAGTAATCCCTCTCCGTCAAGTGCTGACACCTCCACACATCATACAAATCATTAGATGCCTGGAAATGAGTTAAAGTTGCTCTACTGTAACTGTTTCTTAGCAGGTCTGACAAGTCCAATTGTTTGTTAGAGATAGCATTAAAATCCCCACAAAAGATTACATGTCCTTATTGCCTAGCTTGAACCAGCTGCATTGTGAATGTAATCGAAAAAACACTCAAAACTGGTACAATAACTATATGTATAAAAAAGACGAGTCTATGCGAATCTGAGCAGAAACATGTCTGCGTATCAAAGGAGACAAAAACAGATTAAGATAGTTTCCATACGTTTACCGAATGGTAGAATTAAAGCCTGGGTCATTAGCCTTCCATTGCATCATGCCAGGAAGAACAGCGCTGTGGATGAGGAGGAAGTGCTATGTTCCTATTTTCATCTAGTTCTAGAATGCGTCAATCTTAAGAGTTGAATACCTTTTTCAGCTGTTTTGATGATGTAGGTCTTGCCCTCTTTGGTCACTTGGAGATTAGCAGGATATGACCTGAGATCTGGTGTTTCTGAAACAGCTTAGTTAATGTTGCCATTTTCTTTCTTTCTTTGCATTGTGTCAGCAGATAGATCTGGGAAGGACAGACCTTGGTGCCGCTTTATCAGTGTTCCTTGTATTCACAAGAAATTTGTCTTTTATGTGAATAAAGTGTATACGAACAATAGTGTCCCTTGGTAGATTGTTTGAGAGATGTAGTGGTTTGGGAAGTCTATAAATTCTGTCAATTACTAGTTTTTCCAGTGGCACATCAGGAAGGACTTCTTTCAAGATATTTTGAAAGTGAGCGTGTAGGTCAGAATTTTTGACCGTTTCTGGTATTCCGCAGATTTTAATCTTATTCCTTCTCGACCTGTCCTCTAAATCTACCAATTGAGCTTTCATCCAATGTAACCCATCTTCTCTGTCATTATTGGCATCTACGAATTCATTAAAGGTATTAGCGAACTCTCCTATTTTGTCAATATGTATGACTTTTCCACTTACATCATTGATCTTAGATTTAAAATGTTGTGCTAATGACATATCTGCATGTATGGTACTGCACAGGGAGACCAGCATATCTTTCAGTGTAGTATTAAGACCATCTTGGTCTCTGGTGGGGAACTCTAATATGGAATCTTGAAGTTCCCTTGTGTCATAAAGAGAGTTTTCGAAGTTACTTCCTTCCAATCCTACAACAACCTATTCTATGTTTTGTATTTTAGCTTTAACAGAGCTAGAAGATGCGGACAGCTGGGAGAGAAAGCGATTTCCTAGGGACAAATCTGTTGCTGTTTAGGGAAGAGTGCTGTGGTTTATCTCTGTATTCCATAGCTTTACTGTGTGCTCAGCATGCTTACCGGTGCCATCTTAGCTGCAGTGTTGGCGGGGCTGCTGAAAAAAGTCAGTCATTCTGCCTGGTCTCCCAGTCTCTTTCCTCTTTATGGACATGATGGCTAGTGTTGCTCGATACTCTGTGTGGTAAAAAACACCGCAATCCGAGGCTCTGGAGTGTTGTAGTTTGCTATGGTTCGCCGCTGTGAAGGAGGACTCTGCTTCTATGCAGCTATATACTTCGGCAGCCGGTCCACCCCCTAAAGATTTACTGCTATAATCCCCCTGATGAAGCCACGTGACCCTGTGGCGTAACGCGTAGGGGAGGGGCTCTGACGTCACGACGCCGCGGTGGACGAGCGGCGCCAGCTACACAGGACTGACAGACACGCCAGCTGATTACTGAACTGATGGAATAAAATGTGAGTGGCGTTTCCTTTACAATAAACGGGCTCTGGCCACACAAAGGATAAGGCACCATTTGTGGTTTCTTATTTCTTACATGGTGCAATTGAGAGGAGAAATACCATCTTTACCATCCCCATAAGAAATCCATTGAGGTCCTAGTGTGGAAGGAGGGAGACCTCTGGTGGCAATTAGGCAACCCAGCATTGGATGGAGACACGCAGATAAAGCAAAGATTCCCACCTTGTCCAGTGAGGACAAAAAGTGTGTTTAGTCAGCTTGTCTGGCTGACAAGGAGGTGAGCGCACACCTATCCACAGAGCACAGGAGTGTGGCACTATATATTTCACCTATCACTGGAACGTTTATAGAAGTGTAAAGAGGACTGTTATACATATTGGCAGAATCACATCTTTACACACTTCATGTTTATGTTGCACTTGTTTGTAGCACTGTGTTTTCACGTTATTATTATCACTATTATTTAATATATTTAGTTTTTGTTATTAATATGGAGCGCGGCACGTATATGTATATCTAGATACATATCATTATTTATGGTTTAGTTTTCAACACAGTTCATGAGGTATGTGTATAGTGCTGAAGCACCAGTAGTAAATCTATGGTTTAAAGTTAATACATATCACGTTAAGGGAAGTATCTTGTTTTGGCTCACGAGTATAATTTATCACATTAAGGGTTCTGGGCTGCAGAAAAATGGCAGCCTCTGGCAAGAAGAAGCAGGAGAGATGCTAGAGGCAATTTACAGCACATACTAATTTTGGTAGCATAATTATTAATGTGGAATGTACATTCTTTGCTGAACTATATTATTTTTATCAAGTTGTTATGGGAGAAGTTCCTCATTAAGGTAAAAAAATGTCCAAGCTGTAGAATCACTAGCGCAGGGAATGCAACTGGGTAAAAGATGTTTTCACTTTAGAACCACTTTAACCTCCCTAGCAGTCTGATTATCTCAGTATTTCTGTGCTCAATGCGGTACATTGTTTTCAATGGAAATATATTGTTTTTTTATTGTAGGCCTGTAATTCTTAGGAATAACTCACTGAAATCTTTCCGAACAAGAGTCTAGTAAACATCCCGGGTATGATAAAATTTTAAACATGAAATCATAAATTATAATATAATAATCATAAAAAATAATAATATAATAATAATAAATTTAATTCAATAATGTAATCAAACCAAAAACACTGAAATTTGAAATAGAACACCAAGTTCGCTCATCGCTGAGCTCAGTCACAGAATCGTTTTCAGTGTCTGACGACGAATTTCCCCACGAATCATTATCGCTCAATTCTGCAAGTGGTTCCAATTTACTATCGCTGTTCTCTAGCTGGTCTAAAACCGGTTTTGACCTAAAAAGATGCTTTTTGGCCGCCATGGACTTTTCTCAGTTTCAAGGCAGAAAGAACAGTAAAAATGCAGGCAGGGCACAGGACAAAGCATTTGGGACAAAATGTATGTGAAATGGTTTGATACAGTAATGTAATACTATCAGATTTTTGTGTATTGCGTGAATGTCACATTTTTACATTTTGTAATTTCCCGCCGGTTCCGTCCCTCATACGTCCAGATGCTCGCAGGGAATGGAACCCGGAAGACGGATGCCGGCATCGGCTGGAGGACATGGCCGGGGGACACTGCAGGAGGGACATCGCGGGAGCGCAGGACATGGTAAGTGCTGGAGGGATCCCTGAGCAACACTGCAGGGTAATCCCAAGTGTAGCTCGGGGTTACCGCTTCTGGTACTGAAAGTTAACCCCAAGATAAACTCAGGAATACCGCCAGGGAGGTTAAACAAATTCCCTAACAGCAGAACTTACATATGTACAGTACATGGTGGAAAATAATGGGGGATTTTTTAAGCTCTACATAGCGAATATAACTGCCTGTGAAGACCTGGCCCTATAAACCTCCTAAAGATCTTCATCAATACTACTAAAGTATATTTTTTATATAACAAGAAATAGACATTACTTTTTTATCCAGCATACACATGCAAATTAATTACAAAGAAAATGTAAATATTAAATAAAAACCCAGTCATCATGCAAAAAGCCTTATGTAAGAAATCCTCCCCCTCCCAAAAGAAAAAATTATGTCCAATGACGTACAGTATATTCAGAGTTGTTTGCATTGTCCAGCAATGTAGATCCAGCATCAGTTGCGTTAAGCGATACCCACTAATACAATGATGATGCTCCACCGATAAAGACAGTTCTCTGCCACTAGTCAATTATGTCACCTGGGAATCCCCGCCAGCATGTTTACAATTCAAGGAAAACTGGTGGGAATCTGCCATTTATAGCTGGTAGTGATACCATTGTTAAGTGACAGACTTTCGGTTGCATCAGTCTTTGGTTCAGGCTGGCAGGTGAACTGTCCACATCTGGCCAGTCTGTTTGCCAAACAACATACAGACTAGGTTTGCGTCGAATGCATGTTCAGCCCTAATGCGAAGCTCTTCCCTAATATAGAGTAGTCACTGTGCAACAAAAATGACATCACCCTGTTTATATGGGGGAGGAGTGTTTCTGCTTTGTCAACACTTTTAAAAAAAAAAAAAAAGGAGAGTCACAAGTTTTTCTTTATTATAAACAGCTTCAGCATACTCACCGACCGCGCATAGGAAATGCGCATATGTGTATCAAATCCCACAGATGTCGTTATCCTCCAGAAAGAGGTGTCATCAGTCGATCTGCTGGGCTAACAGGGCCTCCTTAGATTTGGATCAGCCAAGGTATATGTTCCTTCCAGGTGCAGGATTCCCTCCTCTGGATAAGATATGTAGCTGTGTCTGCCAACCCCTCAATGAAGGGTAAAAATAGGGAAAGTACCCATAGTGTAGTATGTAAATGCTTTATTGGTGCATGAAATCTTAAAAATCAGGTCAGTGAACAAAATTCTGGCACATTGCCAGAAGAACACACAGTGAGGAGTTGATAAAAGAAGATAAATACTGACCCTAGTAATGGTTGGCCGCCAGACCTCCACGTGGTCTGGACGGCTAAATCAGGCGTCACAGGCTGTCAGTTCCTCCTGAGGCCTTTCGTGCTAAGGCACATCATCAGAGGGGATACTGACAGCTCTGTGACAGACGCCAAATGCTTAAATGCAGACCATTTAAGGGATTCGCGCATGCGCACTGAATCGCCGCCATTTTGCCGAAGACCACGCTACTGCGCATGCGCGCAGATCGAAGCGCCATTTTTCCATAGATATACAAAACTGTCAGCCGAGGCACATTAAGCCAGGCTGACAGCGCACAGACATCAGCGCGATTGAGCCTGGAAAAAAGGCTCTTTGTTCCCAGGGAGGTGAATGCAGTGACATCACTGAACAGGTTGTTATGGCCACCTCCCTCCTCCCAGTCAACACCCATTCGGGTGAGAATAAAGGGAATGGAGCTACTATACCCACGTTATAAAGGGGTGCTCCGAATGTTTGGGTCTCCGGCTGATGGATTATATAAAGCATATAAAATAAATAAAAATGAAACAAAGATAAGACAGGCATCAGTATGTATAGCTAAACAGCGGTAACTCAAAAGGGGAAATCTGAAGAACTATCAAATTCTCCACCGCCGTTTGCCATCAACTGATAATTTGCATCTAGAGGCACCATTCATTTGCCAGCTTAACATAAGAAATAGCAGTAAGCGCTGCCATCCTAGCGTATAAACAAACGCTGATATGCCACTACAGAGTGGTTAAACAATCTCAGGGAGGTAATAGTATCAATAACACATCCCCTATTTGGTGATTCAACACCGGAAAGGTGAGTTATATGGATGACATGGTATAGGTTCATAGCATATGTAGGTACTCCAGGTGCAAAATGGATAAAGTCCAGTCGAAGGACTCCATAAGTCCCTACATGAGATGACCGGATACATCAAATATAAGTCATTCTTAATTAAAACAACATAGCAAATTGACAAAATAATAATATAAATTAATAGGATAGCTAAAAATATCATAAAACACATAAAATCTGTTTAGGGATATTGTATAGTGTATACCATATCTCGTTCTTGTTTAATTTTGCATTGGTAAACACCATCTGCTCTACCGAAGAGATATACCCGATTGTGTATAGTGCATATTATGCACAATCACTCTGCCACATAGGGATATATTGTGTGCCATTTATGGTGAGAAATGATCTCACAGAAATAATGATAATATCCAATCCTTTATATAATAATTAGTCTTGAAACATGATAGGTATGTGGGAGAAGGTACCCTTAATAAATCCTTTGGCAGATATGGGTGTTTAAATGCGGTAGTAAATAACGCTAATGTGATACAGATAAAAGTTAACCACCCACCGATGTGGGGAAGAGGATAGATATATACATAGGACTAAAAAATTCCCTATGGAATAATTAAAAGATGTTATTTCCATAAATGAATAAAAATAACTCTAAAACTGAATAGGATAACTGAATTGAGTAGGGTAGCTAAAATGAATAATAGCTTATAGATGAAAAGGTTGAAATGGAGGTATAAGATCTATATTCGTCAGTCTAATGCTAGTATACTCTGTAAAAATTGCAAAGCAATAGTGCAAGAGGGGTTTGTGCAAACCAGTCTATTGCTGGATGTCCATGATGCTAATTATTTGTTATATAACAATTAATATCGATTTCGATATTATGTCCTTTGGGATGTAAAGTGTCTAGTTCAAACACCCATTTTGTTTCAGCTTGTGATACAGCCCTAGTTTTGTTCAGGCCTCTCCAATATGGTGTTATTACCTCGATTCCCACAAATTTGAGGGAAGAGGGATCGCAATTATGAAAGCGCCTATAATGATTTGAGAGTGAGTGCTCTCTATAGCCCTTCTTAATGTTGGCTACATGTTCTCTCAATCGATCACGGAGACGTCTGGTCGTCCGCCCTACATACTGCATGTGACACGGGCATTGGAGAAGGTACACTACAAACTTGCTGTTGCAAGAAATAAATTGTTTGATAGTGTACGATTTACTGGTTCTGGAAGATGTAAAGTTGTTAATCCTGTGTTTCCTAGTTCCATTACACTTACAGATAACACATTTGTTACATGGGTAAAACCCTTTCAGTTCTTCAAAGAATGTGGTACCAGTTGGAGGGTTAATTGCATTAGGGGCTATTTGATGCCGAATTGCTGTCGCTTTCCGATAGATGACCTCAGGCTTGTCTGGTAAAATTTTAGATAATATGGGATCTAATTTCAGTAAGTCCCAATTCTTTTTTATAATTCCCCCAATCTGTCTGAATTGCGTGGAGAATGTCGTGATAAAGGGACAGACCCTCGTTTTGACTGGTCTAGATGTGTTAGATAACATCATGTTCCAAAAAAAAAAAAGAATTGGGACTTACTGAAATTAGATCCCATATTATCTAAAATTTTACCAGACAAGCCCGAGGTCATCTATCGGAAAGCGACAGCAATTCGGCATCAAATAGCCCCTAATGCAATTAACCCTCCAACTGGTACCACATTCTTTGAAGAACTGAAAGGGTTTTACCCATGTAACAAATGTGTTATCTGTAAGTGTAATGGAACTAGGAAACACAGGATTAACAACTTTACATCTTCCAGAACCAGTAAATCGTACACTATCAAACAATTTATTTGCAACAGCAAGTTTGTAGTGTACCTTCTCCAATGCCCGTGTCACATGCAGTATGTAGGGCGGACGACCAGACGTCTCCGTGATCGATTGAGAGAACATGTAGCCAACATTAAGAAGGGCTATAGAGAGCACTCACTCTCAAATCATTATAGGCGCTTTCATAATTGCGATCCCTCTTCCCTCAAATTTGTGGGAATCGAGGTAATAACACCATATTGGAGAGGCCTGAACAAAACTAGGGCTGTATCACAAGCTGAAACAAAATGGGTGTTTGAACTAGACACTTTACATCCCAAAGGACATAATATCGAAATCGATATTAATTGTTATATAGCAAATAATTAGCATCATGGACATCCAGCAATAGACTGGTTTGCACAAACCCCTCTTGCACTATTGCTTTGCAATTTTTACAGAGTATACTAGCATTAGACTGACGAATATAGATCTTATACCTCCATTTCAACCTTTTCATCTATAAGCTATTATTCATTTTAGCTACCCTACTCAATTCAGTTATCCTATTCAGTTTTAGAGTTATTTTTATTCATTTATGGAAATAACATCTTTTAATTATTCCATAGGGAATTTTTTAGTCCTATGTATATATCTATCCTCTTCCCCACATCGTTGGGTGGTTAACTTTTATCTGTATCACATTAGCGTTATTTACTACCGAATTTAAACACCCATATCTGCCAAAGGATTTATTAAGGGTACCTTCTCCCACATACCTATCATGTTTCAAGACTAATTATTATATAAAGGATTGGATATTATCATTATTTCTGTGAGATCATTTCTCACCATAAATGGCACACAATATATCCCTATGTGGCAGAGTGATTGTGCATAATATGCACTATACACAATCGGGTATATCTCTTCGGTAGAGCAGATGGTGTTTACCAATGCAAAATTAAACAAGAGCGAGATATGGTATACACTATACAATATCCCTAAACAGATTTTATGTGTTTTATGATATTTTTAGCTATCCTATTCATTTATATTATTATTTTGTCAATTTGCTATGTTGTTTTAATTAAGAATGACTTATATTTGATGTATCCGGTCATCTCATGTAGGGACTTATGGAGTCCTTCGACTGGACATTATCCATTTTGCACCTGGAGTACCTACATATGCTATGAACCTATACCATGTCATCCATATAACTCACCTTTCCGGTGTTGAATCACCAAATAGGGGATGTGTTATTGATACTATTACCTCCCTGAGATTGTTTAACCACTCTGTAGTGGCATATCAGCGTTTGTTTATACGCTAGGATGGCAGCGCTTACTGCTATTTCTTATGTTAAGCTGGCAAATGAATGGTGCCTCTAGATGCAAATTATCAGTTGATGGCAAACGGCGGTGGAGAATTTGATAGTTCTTCAGATTTCCCCTTTTGAGTTACCGCTGTTTAGCTATACATACTGATGCCTGTCTTATCTTTGTTTCATTTTTATTTATTTTATATGCTTTACATAATCCATCAGCCGGAGACCCGAACATTCGGAGCACCCCTTTATAACGTGGGTATAGTAGCTCCATTCCCTTTATTCTCACCCGAATGGGTGTTGACTGGGAGGAGGGAGGTGGCCATAACAACCTGTTCAGTGATGTCACTGCATTCACCTCCCTGGGAACAAAGAGCCTTTTTTCCAGGCTCAATCGCGCTGATGTCTGTGCGCTGTCAGCCTGGCTTAATGTGCCTCGGCTGACAGTTTTGTATATCTATGGAAAAATGGCGCTTCGATCTGCGCGCATGCGCAGTAGCGTGGTCTTCGGCAAAATGGCGGCGATTCAGTGCGCATGCGCGAATCCCCGCGGTCTGCATTTAAGCATTTGGCGTCTGTCACAGAGCTGTCAGTATCCCCTCTGATGATGTGCCTTAGCACGAAAGGCCTCAGGAGGAACTGACAGCCTGTGACGCCTGATTTAGCCGTCCAGACCACGTGGAGGTCTGGCGGCCAACCATTACTAGGGTCAGTATTTATCTTCTTTTATCAACTCCTCACTGTGTGTTCTTCTGGCAATGTGCCAGAATTTTGTTCACTGACCTGATTTTTAAGATTTCATGCACCAATAAAGCATTTACATACTACACTATGGGTACTTTCCCTATTTTTACCCTTCATTGAGGGGTTGGCAGACACAGCTACATATCTTATCCAGAGGAGGGAATCCTGCACCTGGAAGGAACATATACCTTGGCTGATCCAAATCTAAGGAGGCCCTGTTAGCCCAGCAGATCGACTGATGACACCTCTTTCTGGAGGATAACGACATCTGTGGGATTTGATACACATATGCGCATTTCCTATGCGCGGTCGGTGAGTGCGCATTTCTGCCATTTTCCGGATTTGATACAAGCTGTGTTCACCTTATTTATGAATCAATCGCAGGATTTGTATGAACATTTATCTTTGATCGAACTATTTAGATCGAATTTTATCGTATTTTATATTGTGTTATTTAGCGCTGCACTTTTCTTATTATTTTTCTTGTATAGAGGTGGTTGTGATCATCTTTAGTGCTTTGAGCTGCTTATGTGACAATTTATCAGTAGCGCTCACTTTGTTCTATATCAGCTTCAGCATACTGTTGTACCATTGTTTCATGTGGTGGCTGAAGAGATGAAATTGGCAATAAAAGAATAAGAAACTTGAGAAATAATTCTAGTTATGGGCTATGTACCAAAAAAGACTAACACAGAGAGACCCTTGGCAAAAATAGAGCCTGGCATTAATGTACATGATGATGGCACATTGTGCGCTATTTGTGAATATGTATTCATTCATTATCAAGGCTGCTGGATATTGTAACACTCACAAGTATATGCATATTTAATATATCGAGCTGTCCATTTTACAAAAATGATTCTTAGTTACTGTCACAGGAGTAATGGATAGTTGCTACACAAAGCTATGAGATTTGCTTCATGTGTGCATCAGCTCTTGCTGTTCATATTAGTGGAAGACTATTGGGTTTGACCTCATCAGCTGGAAGAGACTAACCTCTAGTGACAGGCTTTATCATAATATCTCAAAGACCAACATTTCAGGCTGTCAGATAGTTTCTTCCTTCACCCCAGCTCATTTCTAGTGGCATAATCTTTTATTGCATTTTTGATTCGTTTGGGTTGTCAAGCCTGAACATTGCCATTTTAACATCTACCTGAGAGCATCAGAAATCACATTTCTAATCTGGTTTAACAAATCTGGCTGTGATAAGAGTGTTATCTATTTGCTACCAGTGAGTGAAATTACATTACAAATAGGAATAATACATCATTGCCAGAAACTTTAGCATCGGGACCTCAAAGCTACAGCCAGCAATGTAAATGGCTGTTCATTATTTTCTGCATCCGCTGACTCCCAGCATCCCTCTGCACTCGACTTAATTGAGCCTGCCATTTCTTTTATCACATGCTGACTTCAATTTTTTCTCACTGAAACGTCATAATTTGCTAAGTCTCAGTAGTGAAACTAGTATTGTGGACTCTGTGGGTGGTCCTTGATACAAAAGTGCATTTATCTCTCTGTGGTTCCATTAGGCTGCTGTTTCTTATCATTGTTCATGTATATCTGAAGTCAGAGAGAGGAAAATGGTTTATTCAGTATAGCAATAAGGATGTGCAAAGTGCAGTAACATATATTAACCACTTGACCTCAGGAGGGTTTTACCCTTTTACGACCAGGCCATTTTTTTTTGCTATTCAGGACTTTGCTCCTCTAACTAGCAATTGCTCAGTTATGCAACACTGTGCCCAAAACAAATGTATATAATTTTTCACACAAATAGAGCTTTCTTTTGGTGGTATTTAACCACTTCACTAACGGACACTTTTACCCCCTTCCTGCCCAGGCCAATTTTCAGCATTCAGTGCTTCACAGTTTGAATTACAGTTGCGCAAGCATGCAACATTGCACCCAAACTAAATTTTTACCATTTGGATCACACAACTAGAGCTTTCTTTTGGTAGTTTTTAATCACCACTGGGTTTTTATTTTTTTGTTAAACAAAAAAAGACCGAAAATGTTGAAAGAAAAACAAACAAACATGTTTTTTCTTCATTTTTATCCTAAAATTATGCAAAAAAATAATTGTTTGAACATGTTTAAAAGTCCAGGTTGTGTGGAAACTATAGCTACCTCCATAAATACCATGGAGAAGTGAGGGTAGACAGGAAGGGACAAGATGTGTGTTGGTTGCAGCATTAGCAGGTAAAATTAAAGGGAAACTATCTGAAAAAAAGAAAACTAATGCAGTCACCACACCTAAGCGTTGGTAACTTGCAATATATAACATTTTTGTTTTGAGTTTAAATACACTTTAATGTGAAACAGATGAGATATGAAGTTATGAATTGGGAAGAACACAGTGCAGGATACATAAAGTTTGAAAGCGGTAAACACAGTTTCCACAAACACTGAGTGAAGAGGCAAATGGAAAAAAAATCACCTCTTCGTTAAATGATCTGTGGAATGGTGACAGTTGTATAACGTATGAAAAATTGCTTTCTAATACAGTCGGCTGTTGTATGATAAGCCAGGCGAAAAACTGAACTGAGAGAACATCCTACTACACTGAAATTATACACTGACCTCTTTATTCTATAAAAATGTAATAAAACAAGGTCAAGCTGTAATTTCCTTTGCAAACTTGCCTGCATAGCCTGTAAAAGAACCAGCCCAGCGGAAGGGCTGAACACAGTTCTATCCACAGCTGCAGGATAAGGACAGTATGATTGCCTCTACACCCCCACAGCCTATGAGGGAGAAGTCTGCTATATGAACATTCTTGGCAAGTCTTCAGGGGGCAGTCTAATGCTTACCCAATCCTTTGTCCTGGGATCAGATACCATAGCCAGGTGGGCTGGTGTTTTGTTCACTAAGGGGATCCAGAGTTCTTATGAGTTGTCACTTTGCCGAAAAAGTGCTCCCCACTCAAGGGAAACACCGTATTCCTAGGAGGAGATTACTTTCCTAAAGAGGTTTATGGTTCCAGATGGAACACAGTTGAATATCTGTCATTTTGAAATGTGCTAGAGAAGGAAACTGTCCTCATTTTGTTATTCTTCAATCAGATTGGGCATCCCAAAAACCCCTTTCCCTATTCAAGTTGCAATCCCTAATAAATACAAAAAAACAAGCCCATGGACTGTTTCTTTGTGTCTGGACACAAGTTGGAAAAAGTGTGTTGCCTGGCTGTGCAGGAAATGAGGACCCAAAGCCAGTGGCTCTCAAGGGGTGTGTTGATATGGATATTTGGTGGTTTTTATAGCTTAGATATTTGTTTGTTAGATTTTAGAACCAGCTGCTGTTTTAGAAGCTAAGCCTCCCCTATTGATATACAAAAGAACCACTCTGACTTGTTTATGAGTTCAGCAGAGGACATGCTGTAGAGGAAGTTAGAGGGAGGGGATTACTTTTGAACAGGCATGTGGGCAGACAATCATTGTGGTTGTGGGAGACAGCACAGATGTTTTTGTGCTGGACTCTGAAGGAAGATCCTGGAACTGTGAGAAGACTCCATTACCAGAAAGAACTAAGTTAAGTAACTTTTAGTGTATACCTATCACATAGATCGTAAGCTTCCTTATTGCAAGAACCTTTAAGTAGTCACCAACACAAAACAAAGGGATAGCGCTACATGTATTTTTAGATATTTGTCTTGAGTTCAGCTTTAAAAGCTTTTCCCCTCTGAGCAGCTAAAACACTGTTTCCAATTCTGTGACACAAGACACAATAGACTCTAGTGACCAAATGTTCACACAGTAAGCTTATGTAACCATGTATGAATTGTGGTTGCCATAGCATTCTCTTCCACACCTAATATACATGTGCTTCTGTGGGAATCACTTGACCTTGATAAGTATGTTCTCTCAGTGGCCCTTCTATCGCCCTACATAAGTTAAAAGGTACACCCTTTGTAATACGAAAAAGGGCCTTGTGTAGAAAAGAGAAAAAGCATTCATAAGAAAAGAAGGCAAGTGCTCAGAGACATCCTTATTCTCCTTTTCAGCTCTTTGAAAATATGTAGTCTCAAACTTCATCCTGATAGTAATCCTGAATTATGTGCTATAAATCCTAATAAGCAGGACTTTTCAAAAGGCTTATAAGAAGAAACCTTGCAGTAGTTGTGTAGCTGATGCTTTTTGGAAGAAAGGACATTTTTTATACAATAGTATGCTCTGGCTCGCAGAAAAGTCTTGAAACTTTTGTGCAAAAAAGAATACACACGCAAGAAAAAAAGAATCACATAAAAGAAAAAGGAATTCACACACATAAGAAAAAAGAATTCACACAAGAGAAAAAAAAAATCACATACAAGAAAAAAAAAAATCACATACAAGAAGTTACACTAGACCAGAATAGTACTGACTCATTAGATAAAGAAAAAAAAAAAGTTTTGACTGAAGAAGAAAAAAAACAAAACATTGTACATCTTCATTAGGCAAATGCGTTCTTTTTATAGTTCATTTTTTTTTACATGAAATTGGGTTTGTATTGCATCTGGAATGGTTTTCTTTTGATTTTCCTCACACTTTTGTTTGGTCTCAAATTACAATCAATAATGCAATAATTTCCATTACAGCTTAAATCATCTTTTTTTTGTTGTTTTGCAAATCATAAAACATCAAATGTGACAAAAAATAGCTTACCATGCACTAATGCACCCAATTGAAAATGATAGAAATCCTTTAATGTGATTGCTTCCAATATCTAAAACCTTGAAGCCAAAGTTATACAAACTTTCTCAAAGTTGTGCACTTTATCCATGATAGTGCCTAGGCCTTCCCACTGTTCAGTTAGCAGGTAAGGTATACAGTGCCCTCTTAAAGCAGAACTAAACTCTCTCAGTCACCGACTATTTTTATTCTTTATGCTGGTAGGATAAGCAATTAGATAGTAATATTTTATTTACTTTTTTTCATTTGTTTTACATTTCTTAATTTGGTTTCTGGTCTCTAGCCTATGGCAAAATTATGTCGTACATCCCAAAAGTCTTCATGGGCATTTTTTTTTTCTCTTTCATCTGGAGGAGGGGAGGAGGGACTTTCTCACTTAAGCACACCCTCCTGCATGCATGCCTGAGCTAAGGGCAGATGGATTCCAAGAAGTAAATGCTACATGAATCATCTGCTCTTACTCAAGATGGTCATGGCTAAAAATGTGGGGGGTATGTTTTCAAAGTGATTTCTCAACAAAATAAAGCATGATGGCATGGATAGCTGGGGGAGTTTACTTTGAAAATGCTATTTAAATCATTTTTAATATACAGTTTGTAGTGCTCAGATACAGTTTACTTCTGCTTTAAGAAATATAATAAAACATATGAATACGTTTCTGTAGCAGAGTAAATCTGGCCATACAGGAGTCATGTTTTTTCCTTCAGCCAGTGGGCTAAATGAAAAAAACTGAATGGATTCCCCCATCCACACAAACGAGGTGTATGGAGGAATCCTTCCCATTGCATTAATGCAATCTAAGAGTGGGGAGATTCCCTCACTGTCAGAATATACAGATCAGTACTGCAACATATTGCATGTGGTGCTCATCGAACAGCTTTTATCCTACAGTACGGCTGAACAGAAGTTAAATGATAGATCAACTTTTGTTCAACCACAGTGGCCACATATGGATCAAAATTCAGACAGTGCCCGCTCAATCGGCAGAATTTTGATCCAAGTATGGTGACCTTAAAGTGATGTTAAAGGCTTATTTTTTTTAATAACTAACATGTCATACTTACCTGCTTTGTACAAGGTTTTGCAGAGAGCAGCCACAATCCTCCTCTTCTCAGGTCCCCCACCTGTGTTCTGGGCTCCTCCCCCTTGCTGACTGTCTCCATAGCAAGCCACTTTCTCTGGAGGCATTCCTGCATGCTTACTCATGAGTCTTGCCCCAGAATGGGCTCGGCCCAGCCCCTGCTCCCTCCTCACTGGCAGTGATCGACAACAGTGGAAGTCAATGGCTTCTGCTGCTGTCTCAGAACCAATGAGGAGGCAGATAGCCAAGAGAGCAGCCAATTTGGTGCACATTTCTGGATCAGGATCGGGCTTGGGTAAATATTGTGGGGGGCTGTGGGAAGAGCTGCATACTGAAGGCTTCTCACCATCATGCATAGAATGCATGAAGGCAGGGGCGGACTGACCATTTGGAAACTCAGGCACTGCCCGAGGGCCCGGGGTCAGTAGGGGGCCCCATGAGATGCCCCTGGTACCTTTTTCATAGGCTTTTTTGAGTTTGGGTGAGGACACAGGGGCCCCATGATCCCCTATTGCCCGGGGGCCCCATGAGTTGTCAGTCCACCCCTGCATGAAGGTATAAGAACCCTTCAGGCTTTACATCCACGTTAAGTGATGATCCACAAGCATACACGCAGATGAATAAAGGAAACCCGTACTACGAGAAATATGGAGGCTGTTATTGCTCAGCTTCTCCTGAAAATACTATATACTATACCCTCCTGGTAATCCAGTGGTATTAAATACTTTCTAAGCCAGGTCAGTGACTCAGACTAATGAAACCAAAGACAGCTATGCAACTAGCACTTTTGAAATAAGGTCAGCACTGGCAGTCCTCTCATTTCTTTCTGTACAGCTTCATTTAACAAACTCTGGCTACAAAAAGTCTGCACAGAAATCTCCTAGGTTACTTCTCTGGACTGACAATTGCATGAGAAAATAAACTTAGAAATGTCTTTTAAATGGCATAATGCCTGTTCCATCAGGTTCCTGTCTATCAAGAGGCCTGTTAAATGTGTGTTGTGTTCAGTTAAGGAGGTAGCGGACTAGAAGAATGAAATGTAACGACAACACCTGAAGCCTTTTACACGGACTCCAAATTGACAGCATAGAAAGTCATTTTTGTATCATGCCGAAGAATATACAGCATTTTTTTAAAATCAGTAGTAAATAGTTTTATATAAACCCCAATTCAGGATGAGTAGGCTACAGTGAACTCCATGGATCAATCTGTTAGTAGCAGAGGAAGGGAGTTATTAAGAGAACATGTTACTTTGCCCTGCATAGACAAAGTGATGGGTTCACTTTTAGGCCCCTTTCACATGAAGGGTCTGATCAGGTCTGTGTCAATTTTTCAGGCGAACCTGATCGGACGTTCCATTCACCCCTATGGACAGGCGGGTGCAAATGGACTTGTGTCCGTTTACACCCCTTACCTCCAATTCAATCTGCTAAAAAAAATAACAAAAAACAGAAGATCTACCTCCCTCCATCTAGGCAGATCGGATGCAAGTCGGAAGTGTACAGTGGAGTCTGTTTACACCCGGCTGTCCATAGAGCAGAACTGGCTCTGTCCATGTCCACTCTGCATAAACAGTGGACAGGGACCTGTGATCCGCCTTCTCTGCTCAGATCAACAGGGGATCAGCAGACAGATCCCTGCTGATCTAATCAAAATCAACCCCATGTGAAAGGGGCCTTAGGCTATGCTTACTTACAAACCTTTTTAATTAAGCAGCTAATGTCAGTAACTGATTACTGAGCATAGCTCCAAACTGTCCCCGATTTTGAGGGACTGTCCCTCATTTGGAACAATGTCCCTCTGTCCTTCTTTGATCCTCCTTTGTCCCTCATTTTGGTCTGAGCTATATAATTGTATATAAAATGCACTTATCTATCAAGTGCTTTACAGTGCTAAATTTTTCATTCAATTTCAAAATTGCTGCATTTGTAATTTTAAAAGCCAATATAAAGGAAAAAGTAGTGATAAAAATGTACATGTGGGTTTAACCAATCATTTTTTGTACAACTCTCCTTTAAGGGGGACGTGGCAGGTGCTGTGTCCTATGCCTACATACTTTTGACAGTAGTTGTCCCTCATTCCCATCTCAGAAAGTAGGCAGGTATGTTACGGAGTAGTCTTGTTCAATTTAGCATTATTACTTAGCATTTAGAGTAGTCCAGCCGATGAAGAATAATAATGCTTTTAATAATGTCGGTGAGATTTGGCCCCTGCCCATACCTGGCTGATTCACTGCCAGTTGCTACCTCATTGTCTAATCAGCAGACTGCAGGTGAAGAGATGACACTAGAATATTTCATACTGTTAACAGGAAAAGTAGTTTCACCATCCTGGCTGTGTTGTCTGGCAGATATGTATGCATCACAAATGTTTGTATTTAGCTGGAGTTCAACTTTATCTTAGTCAGAATTGCTGAATGTAACCCATATTGCCCATTCACACTATTGCACTGTGGTAACAGATGTTGGTACAGTGCAGTACCATTCATTCTGAATGGCATACCAACACACCTTCTCAATCCACCAACATGAGCTGTACTGCCAAAAATGCTGGATGCACCTTTTTTTGGTGCATGCAGAAATTTTAGCAGGCCATTCAAATCAATGTTTTAAAGCAACACATGGCTTAATGTGGTGTGTGATCTTGGGGGATCAGTGGTAAAGTCATGTGTAGTCCATGCCAGTTTGCACTGTGATTTAGGACTTGGCAGACCACTTTTATTAAAAAAGGAGCTATTCGTTGGTCGTTCCGACAACCTCAACCAACTTTCCTCTCTCTGTGGGCTTGCCTGGTTCTCTCAGTCTTTTAGTTGCAGCAGCCTGTTGAAAGGGGCCATTCCCTGGGCTATCAATAGGGGATCTCCTGGCACCCTGGAACTCTCACTCCTCTGAGACCTCCAGATTCCCTCAGTTTCCTAGACTCGCCTAGTTGTCTCAGCTCTCTCAATCTTCCAGACTCACCTTGCCATCTCAACTTCCTCAGTCCTATAGGCAAGCAATCTCTCCTCCTGCATGGAGTGCTGTCTCTTGAGCAGATCACACCTGTCTCTTAACGGGAACCTTGATCTATGGCCAGGTTTCACTTATGTGTGTGCAAACCTGCACACTCACTCAGCCTGCAGGTCTCCAGGAAGATGTGGATACAGAATTAGAAGCTTCTTCCCATCCAAAACGCTTTGAAGCCTCTAGATTACAGACCCTAATCTGGGATTACAAAACCCAGAGAAAACTTAAAGCCCAGTCTTCTCCACTCAGACACAACACTCTGGAGCCCCTCAAGCTGTATCTATGAGAACCCTGTGTCTTCTGTCTATACTCACACAATAGTAGGGTCTATCATGGTCATAGGTGGTATTATGATCACGATTCACGATAATGTTAAAAAAAATAGATAAAACAACATTTTTCTCTCCTCTATACATCAAGTTATGAACACAGAAAAATCTGCACCCATGTGTCCACACCCAAGCCAAATGATCTGATATGCAAAAAGATTATGCCTTAGGGCACAGTTGATTCTCAGATGATAGTGGCTTGATCTATGATTTTTTCACTTCATTGTATATACTGTACACTGTATTTTTGTTGAACAATTTCTTTCATCTAAAGGATTTCCTGGAAATAATGAATGCTATACTTTTTAAAAAAAATAACTTTGAAAAACATCATACTAAACACTTTTGGAACACTTCAACATTTTGCTTTCCTAATTTTTCAAGATAAACAACCTTTTTACAATATAAATCCACTTATAGTCAGGAAAGCCTCTAATCAATTGTAATTAACATTGGCAATTAAATTTAAAATGTCAGGCATGGGTTTGTCACAAACTGAACATTCAAGAAAATGAGGATTGCCAATTAGCATAGATTGGTTAACATTAACAGTTATATTTGCTTAGGATATTAACAGCTAAAGTAAAAAAAAAGGCCAACTTAAACATGCCAATGTATTTATCTTTTGCCTTGCAATAACCAACCCTTCAAAAGTTAATTTTATCCATCTGATGTAGGTGTGTGTGTACGTGTGTTCGTGTGTGTACGTGTGTGCAAAATGCTTTTGTTACCGATCAAACTGCAGACTGAGATTTTATTTCAATTCATCTGTCAGTTGTAATGAGGAACAATAAAGAAGTGGTCATTTATTTTATTATTTATTTCGGATACTTATATAGCTCCTTCAATTTACGCAGCGCTTTACATATATATATATATATATATATATATATATATAGTACATTCACATCAGTCTCTAAAACCCTCAAGGGGTGTACAATCTAAAAACCCTAACTTAAATTCATACATACACATACTAGGGCCAATTTAGACAGGAACCAATTAACCTACCAGCATGTCTTTGGAATGTGGGAGGAAACCGGAGTACCCGGAGGAAACCCACGCAGGCACAAGGAGAACATGCAAACGCTAAGCAGGTGGTGCCGTGGTGGGATTCGAACCAATGACCCTAGTATTGCCAGGCAGAAGTGCTAACCATTTAGCCACTGTGCTGCCCATGTCATCATATGTTTCAACCCACCTGATTGATTGTCTTTCTAGTATATGTCCCAAAATATTCTATTGTAATCTTTTATAACATCTTCTGACCTCCATTAACAACCAAAATATATAGCATTGGCAGTCAACTTAATATACAGTATATAGGGGTCCTACACAATAACTTCGTATGAAACAAAATCGCCTTACATTTTGTGTTTTTATATTGATTAGGTTTTAAACAGCAGTTTACTCACAATCATACAGGTTTCACACCCCAAAGCACATGATTAATCATATAAATAGGCGCAGTGATACATAACTTGATTTTCCCACGACCGGTATTATCCTCCAAAAACATAATCACCACCATATCACTCCTTCTGTCACCTTGCGCTTAATCACCAATGTGATTGTGCTCTCACCTTTTCAAAATTACCTGTGCACATTGTAGAGGTCAAAGCAAACCTTTCCCCTTAAGGGGTCTAATAAAGTCATGTGATGCAATGTAATGCGTAGGGTGGAGCTGAGTGACACGATCACGCACATCAAGTAATCTGTTTGAAAAACTGACAGTTGGACCTGATCAGATCACTGTTGCTGGCACAGTGAGAATGTGAGCAGGAGCTGCCAATTGGGAGCCATTGCAGTTGTGTTTACCTGGTGCCCAACAGTCAGCTGGCTGCACATAGGGGTTGGCGGGGCTGCATGTAGCCCACGGGTCGCATGTTGAGCACCAGGGTTATATATGCTCAATTTACAGAGCTAACCAACCAGGTTAGGTAAATTTCAGAGGTAACCTTAAAGAATAAGTTCACCTTTCATAACATGTTACGCCCATATTCAAGGTGTAATATGTAACGATCGGACTAGCCCCCTCACCCCCCATCGCCATTGTAACAGCTAGCGGGGGATCTTCTCCCCAGTGTTAGCTGTCAAAATAAAAAAAAAAAATACTCAGCACGCCGAGCCACATCGCTTTGGAGCGCTGTGGTAGTTCATTGGGTATTCCTGTCAGTAAGTATCTACTTGCTCGTATGGGATGTACGCGCAAGCAGATACACTGACAGGTCAGAGGGAGACCTGCATGGCACCAACGATCTGCTGATCTTTGGTGCAATGCTTTAGAGGCTCCAGAAACAAAAAATAATCAAAATAGTTTACCTGCAAAAAATGTTGAGGTTGCATACTCTATAAAGCTTTATGAACTGAGCCATATGTATGAGCCTACATACAAGAATATTGATCTTTTAGCACCAACTTCCTCAGCTGCAAAACACTTAAAATTAGTATGTTATGCTCTCTATTGTATTAAACTGATCCAGCTGAATGGCATAAAAGCAAACTACATAGTAGTTAAAGCTCCTACAAAGGCACAGTCAAAGTTAACATTACTCAGGAGTTTCAAAAAGTATGTGGTCATTTACAGTTGGTATAGAAAAGAATAGAAAATAAATGAAGACAATTTTTTTTTTTTAAATAAAACCAAAAACAGAATCACTGAGTTGGAAAAAGGATCTCCCTCTTGCATCAGTATTTTGTTGAACCACTTTTTTTTCTTTAATTACAGCCTTTAGTCTGTTGGGATATGTCTCTACTAACTTTGCACATCTAGACTTTGTAATATTTGCCCACTCTTCTTTTCAGAACTGCTCAAGTTCAATTAAATTTGATGGTGACTGCAGTCTTCAAGTCATTCCACAGATTTTCAATGGGGTTTAAGTCTGGGCTCTGAATGTGCCATGCAAGGACATTCACTTTTTTTTCCCAACCACTGTGTGGTCATTTTTGCTGTGTGCTTTTGGTCATTGTCATGTTGGAAGGTAAACCTTCTTCTCATTGACAACTTTCTGGAAAAGGGCAGCAGATATCCTACAAGAATTTGCAGCATTTTGCCCCATCCAATTTTCCTTCTATCCTGACAAGTGCTCCAGTCCCTGCTTCAGAGAAACCCCCAAAACAGGATATTACCACCTGCATGCTTTACTGTGGGAACGATGTTGTTTGGATGGTGAGCTGTATTGTATTTCCTCCAGACATATTGTTTGGTGTCGAGGTCAAATAGTTCAATGTTAGTCTCATCTGACCATAACACCTTTTTCCAAGTGGCCTCAGAATCTTCAAGGTGCATTTTGACAAAGTACAGTCGTGACTGCATTTTTGCAACCTTCCCAAGCCACCATTTGTGGAGAATTTGTGAGATTGTGGTCACATGCACACAGTGACCACTCTGTCATAAATTCCTGCAACTGCTTCAGAGTTACTGTAGGCCTCTTGGAAGCCTATCTGACCAGTTTCCTCCTGGAGTGATATTCTAATCCTGGGAAGGTCTGTGTTGTACCAAATACCTTCCACTTCTTAATAATAGACTTTACTGTGCTTCTAGGAATTTATAAAGTCTTTGACACTATTTGTATCCATCTCCTGACGGTTTACAACGTTATCTTGGAGATCTTTTGACAGTTCCTTGCCAGCCATAGTTGACTGTTTACTTCAGGTGTACTAGCAGGGACTGAAATGCTCCAAGAAAGCTCATGCTGAGCTAATCAAAATGACCACAGCTGATCACAGTTCAAAGTCAAGTGGCTTTGTATGCCATTGAGAAGGTGATTAGCATGAATGTGTTTTTGATTCTGTACTTGATTTTTTTTTTTCTAACATGTTGGTGTTATATCTTTCACTTGGATGTTATAAGTTGAGTAAATACAGCTGGATAATACAAAAACTGTCTGTCTTCATTTTAGGCTGCAAAGCAAAAAATTGTGATTATTTTAAAGTAAGTGATTCTTTTCTATGCCCGCTGTGTAAGAAAAATGTTTATTGACATACTTTTTTCATTTAGACAAAAGAAAGGAGTAAAAATTTCTGGTCAGTAAGGACCTTATTTATAGAACTCTACTCAAAATTTCAAACCAACCAATCAAGTGTGAACATCCACCACAAAATAACAGTTTAAATGAAAGTTTAAATGTGGTTCATCCAAGCTCTTTAAAGCTAATCTCGAAGCATAAAACAACTTATCTAAAAGGAATCATTCAGTGTTAGTTCACACATGTGTGGTGGGGATTGAAGCTCAGGTTTCACATCTAATTGATACAGTTGTGGTTCAAAGGTTCACATCAGGTTTACATCAGGTTCAGGACAGGTATAGATCAGGTTCAGGACAGGATTTTATCCTGTTCACAACTGATGACATGTGCAGTTTAGAAACGGTTCTTATAGAAGTCAATAGGCTGTAATCTGCACCTGAACCGGACCGCACTGCTCAAAAATTGTAAATGACGCTTTTCAATCCACACTGAATCCGCACTGCCAGTACACTGGAGATATGTGAACAGGCACCATAGGAGCAATGTCATTTCACATATCATGGGAATTGGGTGTGGTTCAAACTGCATCCAATCTGCATATATGTGAACCAACACTCACATCTGTATGCTATGAAATCACATGCAAAATTGAACATGAAAAGTAGCATTTTTATTGCAGGTGCACTATGGCACCATTAACTCCAATTTTACTAGCGCAGATCTGTTGCAGCGCACTGCAATGCATGGTAATTTATTAGCATGCCTTCTGATGCACTATGTTTTAAATAAAGCTACATGCAGTTCTTTGGTACTATTCCTGTGCATTGGACAATCTATTTAAATGAATGGGCTGCCTCAACAAAACACACTGCAATGCAGGTAAAAATACACAATAACACATGTGCATTGTCACAAAGACCTCGCTCTATGAAACTTTCTTACAAATTTTCCTTATCCTTTTACCCCCACCCTCTAATCAGGAATAGCCAACTCTCCCCAAATCACTATACCCATCAAGATCTTACTCTGACGCCTACAACATTGTTTATATTCATCAGCCAATTTCTTGATCCAATGTCCATGCAAGCACAGTTTCACTTGCACAGAAAGTCAAACGAATTATGGCTACAGTGCTGTTGTTCAGTTCTTGGAGGGCATCATATGACGTCCCCCCAGAACATGCCCTTCCGTGTGCCCCAGCGGTGCGCACCCAGGGCTCTCCATGATCGCTGTGTCCTATAGACACAGCTGATCACATGATGAGGTAAAAGGCCAATCACAGCAGCCTTTTACCATGTGATCAGCTGTGTCCAATGACACAGCAGTTCACAATGTACATACAGTTGCCGGTTATCGGCTGCACTTCCCTCACGCTGTCACAGGCAAATGACACAGAGGACATCTACACTGATCATCAGGGAACTGATCATCAGTGCCTTGATGATCAGTGCCCAGCAGTGCCACCCACCAGTGCCCAGCAGTGCCACCCACCAGTGCCCAGCAATGCCACCCAGCAGTTGCGCCCAGTGCCATCAGTGCCGCCCAATGTCACCTGTCAGTGCCCATCAGTGTTACCTATCAATGCCCACCAGTGCTGCCTCATCAGTGCAGCCTATCAGTTCCCATCAGTGCTTCCTATCTGTTCCGGCACACACCTGTGATTGACAGCTACAGCTGTGTATGTTCCCCATGTACTCTGTGGAGGGAGATGTATCCCTTCCCTCCATTAATTCCTCATGCACATTGAACATTTTTACAGCTGCTGTTTTTGGCTTTTGGCTTCTACAGCCAATAAACCCCCCAACATGTTATCCTGTGTGTCCATGCACACATAGGCTATAATCAGCTCTTTTTTGGCAGGGGTGTTTTTTGGCTGTAAAAAAACCTCAGAACTAGTGGGTTTCTAGAGGAGTTTTTTTAGCTGTAAAAACGCTCTACTGCTGAAAAACACGGTTAGACGTGGCAAACCGGCATTTTTGGACTTTTTTTGGTTAAAAAAAAAAGTGGCTAAATGCGAATGCAAAAACACTAAAAAACGCAGAAAAACTTTCATTGTTAACGTTACTTTACACAGCTATCGCTACCAGCGTTAAAACGCCCAGTGTGCATGGAGCCTTAGGGCTCAGAGCTGTCCTTATTGAGCTGTGCAGTGTGACACATCAGATCCCTGCTCCCTGCTTTTCAGAGATCAGAGATAAATCCACTTTGTGTACACTAAATGACTCTGCAAGCCCAGATATTACCTTGTAAGTTTAGTAGTAATATTAGAACTGTGCTGTACATAGCCTGCATAGACAGCAGTGGTATGGATGGTGTAGCAAACTTGCTCGTGGATCCGTGACAGATGGGACAAAGCAGACCCTCCCACCACAGGCAAAAGACTACAGGAGGGGCAGATACAATACCAGTCAGCCTACACTGGCCAAAGAAGATGTAATGTTCTTTTCTGAAATAGCTTGCTTGATTCCCCCATCAGCACAGCACAGTGATTATTGCTAGCTCCTTTAGCAGCTGGCAATAAATTGCATGCTAGAATTCCGAAATGATGGTTGTACCCAAGTTGATTGATGGATCAACTTGGGTACAAATCAGCCTGCCCATACATAGATTGAATCTTTTGATTCTTGTTTTGAACCATATGTGACCGGCTTTAAAAGCAGTGGTGAGTGCATTATAGGTAACTCCTACACAGAGGCAACGTGCAATAAATGCAGTGTATTTAGGTTTTGTGCTGCCCTAGGCAACACAAAAATTGTCTGCCCCCACAGACACCGACCAACACCCCTGCCCCCCACCTGGGAGAGCCTTCTACTACCCCCCCCCCCCCAGATAGAGAGGAAGATGCTCATTTTCAAAGCTCCAGACATCCCCAGGAATGAGAGTCAGGTTCTACATACACCATCAAGCAGCCCACAGCCTCTCTCAGATCCCACCTGGTTCTCATGGTGTGCTTGTCCCTTCTTTCATCCCTTCTTCTGGGGGGAGGTGCTGCCCCCCTGAAAATTGCTGCCCTAGGCAAGTGCCTTGTTTGCCTTGTGGTAAATACACCCCTGATTAAATGGTTCATGCTGGAGTACTGCAGCATCGCTGGTGGTCCATATCACAGTTTACAAAATATAATAAAGTTTAACACTTTGGGGACACAACTCTTTTTTGCATGCTCATTCATTTAGACTGCAGGTTGCTACAGGTGGTTGAATTTATATTAGTATGAATCAGTTATATTGTATGAAGGGCTACCCACTCTGATACTGTGGTTAATCCTTGTGACAAATCTCAGTAGAAATGGCTAAAACATCAACGCAAAGCTTTGCTCCTGATACAATCTCCTCCATGTGATTAATAATTGGCATTTTTGACTGCTAATCTTCTGGTTCGTGCGCAGATGTTTAATTGCTGAAAATATCAATATTATTGATTTTTTTCTTCTACGTATGGGATAGGTTGATATCTGAAAACAGCTACGTTTTATTCAAGATCCAATAAAAAAACAAATATACCCACATCTCAAACTACAGTGTATGCCCTAATCTTGTATAATTCTGGAACGTAGCCTTAATTATGTTGTAAAAAAATAACTATAATATCATAAAACACCATGCACAAATAACTCAGAGAGGGAAAGCATCAATACTTGTTGCTTGTTTGGCTCACAACTGCTTTAATCATTTATTTATGGTTTTTAATCCAGACGCAAAACACAACACCTGTCTATGAGTTAATTTTATAAACTGAAGGATACAGTTGGAGGTATTGCCCCCCCACCAACCAGCTTTCGTTAAATCTCCAGTCTACGCTAGAAAAAAGTGCAACAAGTTGATCTAGACAAACTTTAGTCTTCATTCATTTTTATGGCTACATTTTTTCAGTTTTTTTTTCACTCATTTATATAGTGATAAAATTCTCCCACTGTGCTTTATGGAGAATTTTGTGCCATTCTCATCAGCCCCTGCTCCTGAAGCAGCTTACAGTCTAATGTCCCTACCACTTATACCTACACAAGGGACAGCAATATACTGTTAAATCTTTAGCATTTTTGCATTGTAGGAGTAAAGGACACCCAAAAATGTAGGTCATACAAGCAGATAATGTTGATGGCAAGGAACTCGGGACTTGGGTGCCAAAAGGCAAATACTAACCATTTAATGTAAATTTAAGCAAAGTAGGCAGAAATTATAATAACAAATAGCAGAATAAAGTTAAAATTAGTTTAGGTTTTAATTGCTTATGAGTTCTTTATTCAGTTGGAGATCCAAGGGCTCCTGAGTTTTAGATTTCCATTATGTTAGAACTTTGTTGCATCAATAATTGTTCACATCTCACAGAAAAGAATGAATAGACAAATCTCAGAAAAGATTTTGAAAAGACCTTTGCATAAAACAGATAATTTATACTGCAATGCTTTCTTGAAGATTGCAATGCAAATGCATGCAAAGTTAATTATAGACTCAAAAGGACATTAAGGCTGGCCATAGCAATGAAAGACAGAACACATGTATTTTTATGTCTTCCACTCCTGTAGCATTTACATGAAAAAAGAAAATGTTTATTTAAATTCAACATTTTCATCTACAAAGAAAAGGTTTTTCAAGTTTTTAGAGAGACACACAAATTATAGAAATAAAGTTATTACTTTACAGAGTGATAAATATAGAAGAGACCTTCACGCATTTCAGAGCAGTACAAGACAGACTGTTCTGTTCAATGGATAAAAGACAATTTCTAGTACAAAAGAGAACAAGACAGTTGCCACAGGCAACCATTATGCCTGTATGGCATACATGATTGACACGCTTTCCTCAATATGACATTTGTCTAAAACCTTCAAAGCATAAACAATACATTTGATCCTTTTTACAATAGATATACACACTATTTCACTGAGATTTATTTTTCTGAAGCTGTGTATAATAAACAAACTTTATTCACATAGTTTTCACATTTTTCATTTTTAGTTGCATCTCAATGATGCCAATCTACTGTAGCTTCTTCCTGTCTACATGCATGCATCCTGTCTACATGCACACACTATACTCAGGAAAGCCTTGGTAAGCAATTTTATTTTGTTAAAAGAGTAAAGTTTACTGTTGAATAAAGTTCCTTACAAAGCATGATCTCTATAACAAGACCTACAAAGCCTTAAACCAGTGTAGAAAGGTGACATCAATAATATCATGAGGTAATAGCAGTATGAAATCTCAAAAAAAAAAAAAAAAAAAAAAATCAGTGAGCACCATTTGCTTATATGTACACACTTACAAAGAGAATGACAAACTTAACAGAATAGTGCCTAATAGATCATGACATAACCAGGTATACAGTGAGGGAATCACGGTAGCAGATAACAAAAAGCGTTGATTAAAGTTGAAGAAAACATACTCAGTGCCAGCAAAGGGGACCATTAAGAACACAAATCTACAGACTGTAACCATCTGTCCAAAATCTTAATAGATTTGTTAGAACATCCCCCTATTGGCATATAAAACTTTCTTGTAAGGCATGGAATTGCTCACTTCCACTATCCAGGCAGGTAATCTGGGGGGCAGAGCATGAATCCAGCCACAAGCCACCAACTTCCTGAAGCCAAACTGAGTTTTATGAAGAAACATGAACAGATTTTTATCCATATCAGGATTAGGGAATAAACCCAGTAAACACTGTTTGGGGTCCAATGATAGTGGGAATCCCATATGGTCATGAAGAAATTGAATGACCTGCACCCAAAACCCTTCCATACGGGGACACTGCCAAAGTAGATGACTAAACGTACCAAGAGCAATTAAACATATAGGGCACATAGGACGAGAGGAACAAAATTTAGCTAGTTACACAGGGGTAACATACACCCTTTGGACAATATACAATTGTACGAGACAATCAGATACTTTGGGGAACACCAATTTACATGCTTCCAACACTTCACCCCAATCCTCATCATTTATGACCCCTGTATCGCCATCCCAGAGGGTCTTAATAGAATATGCAAGCTGAGAGGTGGCTGGAGTAAAATATCATAACATACAGATATCAATTTATGTGGCTCATCACTATAAATTACCTCCAGAGCATCTACACTTGATAGATTAGGGAAATGGCCAGCAAATTGAGTGTGTAGAGTGTGTTGTGATTGAAGGTAACAAAATAACATATAGTTTGGGAGCGCAAATTCTGATTTCAAAAGCTCAAAAGGTTTAAGTGATCCATTAGAAACTATACAAGAAGGCAGATACACCCTTTTGAAATGAAAGAATACATTGTTAAAAGCAAACTGTCTGGGATATGCTACCGTACTACCCCAATTTGCCCTTACTAATTATTGCAATATAATAAATATATCCATTTACTACACCAATGGAGTATTTATTACTTATTCATTTCTATTCAATGCAAAACCTAAGGATGCTGGCCTCATACCTTTCACAAGCATATTTTCAGTATTCTATTTCCAAAGCATTTACTCCCTCTAACTATAAAAGCCCAATTCAGAATTAGTTTTTTCAAAAGGGATTTATCAAGCAAAGTATAGAGAGAATCAAGTTAATATATCCTTAAAATCCAGTCACAGCTTATTTATTAAGGGAGGAAGAGGAGGGTAATATATGAAACTACAAACTAGATGTAAATCACTTTCATATAATTTACTATTATGTACTTCTTTTCTATCTGCTTAGGTTGATAAATCTCCCCCTGAGCTTTTTCTTTTGCCGTGAGAATGACATTACTAGAAAAAGAGCTAATTAAACTTTACTTTTGTGCACAAAGAACCATAACTATAGCTTACTATGGAGCATACATACTGTAGAAAGGGCAAGTTATATTAACCTATATACCTTTTCCGTTATAGCTTTACTGCACTTTATTTCTAAAGATTGACAGCTGTTAAAGAGAGAAAGATTTGTAATAAAAGTACAAGATTTGTCCATTGAAGATGGCTGGATAAACAATTCTTAAATCCTCCTGCTAACAAACAGCTTTCTAAAGAAAGGTCAAACTGACCAGGAGCTGCAATTTTAATAAGTTTACAGTTTGAAAGCTCCTGAACTTAACAATCGTGTCACCAGTCCATTATCACTGTACATTGATTAAACTGCTTCTTTTACTATACTTGTAGTTTCAGTGTGTACCTTTACTATTTAAACTTTATAATGGAAACTTGGAACTATAATTAAAGATGCTACTTAAATATAGCAAACATTACCAAAATGTAAAGCAAACAATACAAAAAACACAAATATAGCCAATGATGTAATTTGATAATCTGTGCAAAAAAACTGTCACGGATACAGAAATATAAATATTGAGATATCAATCAATAAAAACTATACTGCAGAAAGATTGAAAGAACCCCTAAAGCTAGGCCTACATTTGCAATTCACCCCTCATTTTTCTTTCAGCTAAACATATTTCAACTAGTCTTATATCATCAGAACCCAGATGATAGCAGTGTTCAGTTGAACATTTCCAACCTCAATTCAAACTGTTAATTTTAGTTTTGGGTAGAGTAAAACTTACAACCTCTAAAATACCTTTCTAACCCATTTTCAGTCTATTTGAAGGGTGTTAGAACATAAAATAATCCAACTGGGATGAACAGCAATACAAAATTGTTCTATATAACTGATATAAGAAGCAATCTATTGAGGATGTCACTAACACAGATGGGATACAGAAAGCATTTAAAACAAAAACAAAAGTTTTAGCCCTTGCCATCTTTAAAGTATAAAGTCAGAAAAGTAGGTCCTGCTACAAAAAAAAAATAAAGGCTGGACCCTTTTGCAGGTGTAGCTATTTAAAACCTTAAATACAAGTACCTGTACGGTTTAAAATCCTGTAATACATTGTCTCACCATGCTATGCACATGCTTAGTTGTTCTCTGTTTCTTGGCACTGTCCCAAATTTGTAGAGGCCGATCTGCTGACAGCCTAAACATTTACTTAGGCAAAATTGAAGTCTCTGGCAAGAAGAAACAGGGACAATGAAGGAAATTTCCAGCACACACATTTTGGCTGCATCATTAATGTGGGATGTATGTTCCTTGCTAAAGAACATTATTTTTTTATCAAGTTGTTATGGGTAAAGTCTCGATTTAAGTTCTGACCATTTATTTCCCTCCTGGTGATGAGCAGACCTGGGAGAGGAGTCTGTGCGCAGCAATCGGCTACTGTTGCAGCTGTAGAGAACCCAGCCCAAGCAATCCTGTAGCAAGAAGGAACCTTATTGCCCAGAGGGTCAGGAGACCTGTGGTTATCCACTGGCATTGTAAGCCCCAACCACCCAAGAGCCCAGGGACAAAGCAGGCCTTCTCTGATAGCACCCTGGGATTTTCTTTTTTTGCTTTTTACAGTGGCGCTTCTTTTGTTTAGATTTTGCTGTCAGCTGGCTACTCCCCGCTCCTTAACAGCTATTAACAAAATCAATTCAGATTACTTGCTATTTCAGATGCTTCAAAGATCTGAACTAAACAAATGAATTTTGTTTCATTATAATTTATTTCAGATCTGTTGAAATTTGTTACTGTTATTCGAATATATTCGAATCTCTGAATAACCAACATTTTGTTCAAATTTAGATTTGTAGCGAAACAAATCACACAGGTCTACCCAAAGACTATATGACATTCCAAAGTTTTGGGCTTGGTGTACCCCAAGAACTCAGTCTCTACTGTGAATATTTGCTGCTATGAAACTAACTGGAGAGGTCTATGTTGTAAAATTGGTGACAGCCATAGATCTACTAGTAGAATAGTCAAGGCTTTTCCTTGTACAAAAATAATATTCATAGTAGACATATCCACGGTATATTCTTTAATTACATTCTGTCTCTCTGTCTTCCATGTACTGCCTAAGGCAAAGATGTTCTGTAATCATTTCTTCCACAGGGACCTGTCATGAAATACACCCTATTCTATAAATATTGAACAGTCTAATGTAGCAGATTTACAGCTCAATTCCAAGCATCCCTTCAATTTGTTTTCAAATTGATTAGAATAAAGCAGCTACCCAAAATGTATTATAACACACCGTTATTTGGCAGTTTTACATGTGAGCCAGCATATGCCCACAGCATCTACATTTATCACAAGCATAAGCAAACAGGCCTCTTGGTTATCAGCCAACACATTACAGATGTGAGCTGTATCACAGATGTCACGGTCTAGATATAATAGTAAATATAATGTGTGTAAACACTATGGTGAATTACAGCTTGAAAAAGAATAGAGGAATTTTTGCCGAAAACAATGTTCTGTAAAACTAAACAGAAGAATCGATGAGTGGTGTTTGTCTTCCAGTAATTATTCCAAGTTAGTTCCCCGCTGGCAGATGATCCAGGTTAAAATGAAAGACCTGTCACCATGCACGACCAGAGCTAACTTTCATTTAATTTCTGCCATAAAACAACAGCTGCAATGTAGCCGTCAGTGGGAGAAATAATTAAATCTCAGCTAACCAAACTCAATAAATCAGACTGAAGCAGCACCTCACTATTTTCTTTTAATGCTGAGAATTGCCTATTCCCAAACATACACACACAAATCCACCGCAATATATATATATATCTATATACATATATTTATTATATATACACACACATTCACACACACACTTATTATAGTAAATGAAGCAGGCATTGGAAGATTGTATAATTGATCTTCATTCCTACACTAGTTTTTTTCTGGCTATTTGAGGTCTCTCCATGTGCAGAGGTCACTTTTTATTTTAACTTCCTGTGTACTTGACTGAATGTTTGACGTGACCACAAATTCACTCCAAGTAAGCCTGTCATGAGAGAAAATATGGGGGCTGCAGCTGTTGACCTGTTCTGGAAAACACTAGTTGCCTGGATGGTTTACTCACCTATGATCTGCAGTACTTTCTTAGTCACTGAATTAAAGCAAGTATGTGGATCAGGAAAGTCAGAAAAAATGCAGAAGTCCTTTTTACATAATTGCAAACTGTTGCTGTCACGGTATAGGGGCCCAGCCAATTATTAATTCCTGATTAATGATCTGGAGTGTCACGAGTTCTCTGCCAGCCCAGTTATTAATTCCCAGTTATTAATTCCTTGTTCCTTTAATCCCTCCTGGCCATAGGGAGAGCATCCTCCAATTAGTATTCTACTCATGTGTGCCAAAGGCCCCTAGCTGTAATTAACGTGCCCCCTCCACAAAAGGTCCCAAATTCAATTAGTGTATCCTCCCCATTGGTATCCTGTTTACAACTACAAATCCAATTATTGTGTTTCCTTGTCCATCCTGTCTTGTGCCCAGAAGTCCTACATTCCTAATTAGTGCCTTACTTTTGTATTAATGTATTCTCCCCACTGTTATCCTGTTTACAGCTGCAAATTCAATTTTTGTGTTTCCTTGTCCATCCTGTCCAACCAGTCTTTTGCCTAAATATAATATCCTCCCCACTGTCCTCCTGTTTACAGCTACAAATTCGATTACTGTATTTCTGTTTCTGTCCATTCTCTCCATTGTCATCCAAAATGTCCCTAAACTCAGTTAAGGCAGTCCCTCCATTGTCATCCTGCTAATGACACCCCTCCCCCTCTCGTCCTGCTCAGGGGGTTAAAGAGGTCAGTGCTGGTCTCTCCAAAAAAGCCATTCTGCTGTGCAGCCACTGAGGGGTCCAGCTGCGGCTGGACTCTAGTGGCCCAGGCTCTGCCTGAGCCCCATTGGAGTAAGGGGGACCCCAGAAGCTACATCAGCCCTGCCTGAAATGCTGTCAGCTTTGCCTGAGACTACCACACCAGCTCTGCCTGAGACGCTGCCAGCTCTATCTGGGACTATCAGATCAGCTCTGCGTGAGTGTATGCTTCTCCTGTGTTATCTGACCTGTTTATGAACTGCCTCTTACCTCTCTGTTGGATTACAAAGTGCTGTAAAGACTTTAACTTTGTCCACCGGGGTTGGACTACAAAAGTTCTCCTGTGTTATCTGACCTGTTTATGAACTGCCTCTTACCTCCCTGTTGGATTACAAACTGCTGTAGATACTTTAACTTTGCCCACCGGGGCTGAATTACAAAGTATTTTGGGCTCTCTCTCTGCACTACTCCCCATTGAGTGACTGTTGTCTCTTTAAATAAAGCTTTAAGTGTTTGCCATCTGCCTTGTGTGTTCTGTCTTGTCTACCCTCCGTCACAGTTGCAAATGAGATTTATGACAGTGAGGCTATTAGCACTTTCAGTAGTTAAGTATGTAGGTGTCCTCTAGTGTTGTAAGTGCCAGCAGATCGAACCAAGGCACATAAAGAGATCCACAAAACACACCCAGAAATGTCGGATGCCGAAAGCTGAAGCTCCTTCATCCACCATAGCTGTTCAAGGGTGAGGACTGGCAGCATGGGACAAGTAAGCATTGAAGAGATACTTGCCTAATTAAGCAAAGACATCATCTTTGTAAAGGGTCCACCTAAAATCCTGATTCTCACCTAGCCAGTGCTCCATCATCGCTCTTGCCTCCGTCACAGCAGGGATTACATTTCCTAGTGTTGGCTGGTGCTTTAAAGCTGAATTCCAGGTATTTTTTTCCTTACATAGTTACATTGGTCCAGCTTGAACTAATGCAAGTATACATATTTTAGGTCTGGCTGATCACTGTGGAAGCAGAGAATCACTGTAGTAGACCTCGCTGATACAGCAATCTTCCCTGTCTTCTGAATCTCGTGCTCACTTGGCACAAATGCCATTCAAAAATGCTTTGCACTATCTCAATAAATGCAAGGCATTCTCTGATTGGATGAAGTGAAGTGGAGAAGTGGGTGTGGACTTCACAATCTCCCTTTTTGCTCAATCACAGATTGCCTTGCATTATTTGAGAAAATGGCAAGGCATTCTCTGAATGAAAAAAAAAACATTCCTGGAATTCAGCTTTATGTTAAAGGGAGCACTGAAGTCCCTCTTTGTTCCAATGCTCTGGCCTTGGCACTGGATTCAAGAACTGAGCACTGTCACGGGGGGGGGGGGGTCAAATACTCTCCTATAGTAGGAAAAGCAGGTATTTAAGCATACTGTTATGGAGACAGGAGTGTCAAGGGAGGGCTGGCAAGAGAAGTATAAATGGGTTGAGGATGGGACTTTATAATGATGTGTACCTGCCCATTTAGAAGACTTTAAAGGACAAGGTGACAGTCTGTGTGTGGCTCAGAGAGCACATTGACATCCCAGTAAGGTAATCAGTCTCCATGGTATTGCTGACAATCATTATAGCCTAAACATTTAGTGTTATATTCGTAATGGCATCATCTCAACATAGCAGTTTGGAAAGCCTGCTTTTCTGGCATCTAAAATACTGAGAATAGTAGACTAACCATGTATCTGCAGCAGAAAGCTGAACTGAAAAAGCATAGAGGGCACTTCATATGTGCTCACTGAACAGGTTTCAGTGCACCTTACATAACAGGATTTTCAAAAGTTCTTTTACTTAAACCTGTAGTCAGCATATACAATCCTGCATTTCTGTGCAAAATTCTTCAATCACAATATTAAAATATACTTTTTTTCCTTAATACTCCACAACAAGTGCTGCGCCTGCATCAACAAAACAACAAAAAGGATAAACAGACTGCTAAAAAATTTTTTGATTCATGCCACTACTAATCCACTCTTGGACAAATATACTGTATTTCCATCATATATGGAATAAATAAGAAAACTATTCCTACTTTCAAGATGCCAGCATTTGGCCAGAGAGCATCTAGAGCTGATAATGTATAGTGCAAATGTAGCCTAAAATTAGAGAGCCATTTATTTAAAACTGCATACAGCTATAGTTAAACTGTAAAGTCAAAAATCCCTCTTTAAAAAGTTTTTAATATTCTAGAACAACCTGGGGTTTTTTTATAGTAACTTTCAGTCCCCACTCATTAGGGGTTAGTTACTAAAACTTAAGAGTGCAAAATCTGGTGCAACTAATCAGCTTCCAGGTTTTATAGTCAAAGCGTAATTGAACAAGCTAAAGCTAATTGGCTACTACGCACAACTACACCAGATTCTGAGTGCACTAGCTTTAGTAAATCTACCCCATAATGTCTGAAGCCCATATACTGTATCTGCTATGGAAAAGGAAATCACAATGAGAACCTGCATACGTATGGGTGTAGATTTCTACTAAGTAAAGATGCTCCACCTAGTGGCAACATCTACAAAAATTCTTAAAAAAACCAAAAACCAATTCAATGACCAAACATATAAGAGACTTTATTTAAATTAACTTAAATAAAGCAGCAAATTTGAAACTGCAAGAAGTCTTAAAACCTTGGTTGCCTTGTCAGTACTAACATCTACTTTACAGGTATAAGAATTGGTTTGTTTTAAAAATGTAATTCACAGCAGATGTATACTAGATACAAATAAAACAGAGGTCCCTTTGGAAAACAGTTACATACTAAAAAAAGAGACAAGCTTCTATTTATTTGCTGAAAAATGTAAAACAACAGTGAGACTTAGATAATAGATTAAAGTAACAACCAAAAACCCAAAAAATATTAATTTCTGTAACTAATATTCATAGCAGAAAAAATAAAGGGAAATTAAATATTTACTTTAGACTTTTTTTTTTTAAAAGCAAACCGTTACTTGATAGAGTGCTTCCCTCCCCATCCCTACATTCTTTTCTTTCCCAAGTCCCTGCATCTCTATTTACAAGCCGAAGCCCCAGTGCTGTCAAAGTTATTAAGATATCCGTGCATGTTGGTAGTAGGCACAGATGCCGTTGCTCCATGACTGCCCCAATGAATCAATCCAGAACCCCAAATGCCACCAAGTGACATCACTTCGGCATAACAGTTGGTTGCCCAGGCACCAAGCATTGCATTGTTGAAGGTAGAGGAAGTTTCACAAGTGCCCCATACCAACAAATGTTGGGTTTTTCTAGGATTAAAGTAGTGGATCGGACAACAGTGGAGCACTGATGGAAAAAATAGGCACCTATAAGGCCTGCTACAAAGTTGCACTGGTATTTCATACATGGCTGCATAATCCATACAAAAAGTGCCAGCGCTGTGTCTCCTGGTATTTTAATGCTCATCTATGGAGGAGAATAATTTGGTGAATTCAAGCACAGCATCAGCAGACGATGAACAGAGCAGTTCTCGTTCACTTCAACGCTAAAGTTGCAGCACTAAGTCAACAGTTAATTGAGCATATTTTTCTACACTGAACATTCTAGCCAAATACAAACCTTCTGTTGTGCCAGATAGCAGGTGGAGTGGACCAACCAATATGTGTCTTTTTTATATTGAGGAGGAAGCTTTAGAAATGCAGTAGGTAAGGGTTACCTATTTGTAAGCTGTATATTTTAGTGTGCTGAAGATCACAATTGTAAAAAAAAAAAAAAAAAAAGTCTATTGGTCATGTGTATTCTTCCTTGAATCTTGGTGTGCTTTGATTATTTCATTCAGTTCTGTGCAGTAATCCAGTGTGGAAGTTTTCCTCTGTGCAGGAACTTACTGTAATAAAGACCAGTCACTGCTGCTCTCTCCCCTTGTGCAGGGGGACTGGTCTTGTATCCTCCCCGCCTGTAGTTTTCTGCAGGCAGCCTGTAGTGGGTGTAGTTACTGGGCCCCTCCCACTGCTCTACTCTCTTCATAGGCTATGAACAGCACAGTGATGATGTCCCTGCTACTATTACAGGGTGATATCTGAGTTTTCAAGGGCATTTGGTGCATGCAAAGTGAGTTTATATCCTTTGTGGCTTTTGAGGAACATACAGTATTTAAATGAATGTTTTTGGGTCCAGGGTTTAGAAGAAATTGGGTAAATGGAGCAATGGTATGCAAATTAATTTGAAATATTACCCCAAACTGGGGTTCTTCTTTAATATTGCTGCACAGAGCCAACATATGCAGTAAAATATAGGAAACACAGTGAGTGAAAATTCATTGATGCCATTGATTACTACACATAGCTGCTCTTTGCACTTTGCTAATTTCAGAATACCAAAAATCTAAAAATGCACACATATACATAATATATACAACTATATACTACATAATTATTGTTAGTTAACTTATCCAATGATTAAACTATTTACCATACTTGCTTATTCCATGACACTATAGCTTAGAGTGGCTTTGGCGTATAGCAAACAATTCAAAAGCATAAAACATATTCATAAAAGGAACACCTCCAGAATAATTTGTCCTTATGTAATACTGTTTTGTCCAGCATTGCAAACAATAACTGAATTTTTAGGATGACAGCATCACATGACATCAAGAGCAGTGTACAGACAGTGGCCAACTCACCTCTTCCTTTTGCCCAGGTGTATGCTCGATTAATTGTAGCAGTTCCTAGTTCTTGAGGCTCAGCTTGTATATTTCTTAAGTGAATATCACTTGTTTTGTTTGAGATTTTTAATGGCAAAATGTATTTTGGGATAGCTTTGTAAAACCAAGCTCCAGACCTCTTCCAGACCTATAGAAAGGCACAGGAAAATACTATGTTAAATATTACTATTTAAAAAGGTTTACAGGAAAAGGTTATCTAAGCCAGCAACTCTCAACCATTTATAATGTAATCTGACAAACACATCTGGTTAATAAAAGAGAACTGTACTTGTATATGAATCATCTTTGGGCACAGTCATGGCCAGGGACGGACTGACCATTTGGAAACTCGGGCACTGCCACGAAGGCCCGGGGTCATGAGATGCCCCTGGTACCTTTTTCATAGGCTTTTTTGCGTTTGGGCAAGGACACAGGGGCCCCAAGATCCCCTATTACCCGGGGGCCCCATGAGTTGTCAGTCCACCCCTGGTCATGGTTTAATACTAAAGATGGCAAAGTTCCCGGTGGAAAGAGTGAAAAACCAAAAGAAAGAGTAATGTACCCCTGAAAATGGGGACATATACTGTGTGTAATGTGCATACCCGTGATCTGGGACATAAAAAACAAAAAACAAAAAACATTTATTAGGTATACAAAAAAACAAAACAAAAACACTTATTTATAGGTATACAAAACATGTATATGCACATACTGTACATTTTGCACTTTATTAAAAGACCTCATCATTATTTCCAACCCCAGGATCTATTATATGTCAAGCCAAATGACGTAAAGCAGAATTCACTCAAAACATTTTTTGTCTAAATACAGAACACATGTGTATGCTTCCTTGAATCTTGGTGTGCTTTTTAAGTATTTTGTTCCAGATCTGTGCAGCAATCCAGTGTATAACTTTGCCTCTGTGCAGAAGCTTCCTGTGATAAAGACCATTCACTGCTGCTCTCTCTCCTTGTGCAGGGTGACTGGTTTCATCTCCACCTTTCCTGTAGTTTTCTGTAAGCATGTAGTCAGTGGGGTCTCCCAGGTCCCTCCCACAGCTCTGCTTTCTGAACAGGCTATGTACAGCACAGTGATGAGGTCACTGCTACATTTACAAGTTAATATCTGGGTTTATAAAGACACAAAAAGTGGATTTAAATCCTTTTGAAGCTATTGAATATATATATAAAAGTTTTCTTTGTCTGAAGTTCACCTTTAAGAAAAAAAAAATGTGCAGGTACCAAAATGTCTATTCATTATTCCCATTATTTCATATGTAAAGACTGATGATACTGTTCTTGTCCACTACTCTACTCTCTTATAATTGCATGGAAATGTTATATTACAAGTAATGATATAATTACACATTTCAGACAGTCTGTCAATTGAAAGAAATATAACAAGCACAGTTTGTGCACATTGTGATCAGCAGCTGAGGAGGATAAAATCAAATTTTCTATATTTAAAAGCTCAGGCAAGAGAAAAGCAGACATCATTGCCCAGGCAGCATTACCAGCACTTGAAATCTTGCCTACGGTGTAGATCAGTAATGTTTGAAAACACAAACCATTCTGAACCTGGAATCAAATGAATAATTATTTTTACAGAGGAAAATGATGCTTGCTTGCAAATAATACATTACAGGAATAATGCAAGCTTGCAACTGAGAAACCAACACTATGTTCTCTGAAAACCATGGTCCATTCAAAGAAGGGTTTTTAAGAACGACTAAGTAAGATATTCTACTATTTACCTGAACTTGTCATTTTTTCGTAAAATCACAATTGTGTAGCAAAGCATAGCTACAAGATTCCTAAATAAGGTTCACATCTGTGCATTTTTTTTTACTGTATCTGCTGAAGCACAGAAACAAACTAAATCTATTTAACCATATTTCTTCTGGGTCCCATTCACATCAATGCACTTTCCTGCAGTACATTTTTTTGGAAAGGTACAAGGTCTTTTTTATATGCAGAATGGTGCATTATCGGCTCTATAGACTTCAATGGAATCCCAAAAACAAATGAAAAACCCATGTACATGCATTTTTGGTGCATTTTGGTAAGATTGTGTGTTCAATCAGTCTCCTCCTACAAAAACAAATAAACATATGAAGAAAAGAAAGTGAAACATGCACTTACAAAATACACAAAAAACACATTAAACCTAACCTAAAAAGTACTTTTCAGTACTTTTGTTCATTTTTATAGCTATACAAGTTGTCGATTTTCATTCCTGCAATCAGCACTCTTGCTATAGGTGTAGGCCATTTATGTACCTCATGAAGCCTGAATATAAACTACCAGGACATTGCTAAAACATTGCTAAGTAAGTCCCAGCTATTAAAGTGTTACTAAACCCACAACAGTAAAATCAGTCTGTATATGCAGTAAAGCATGCTTGTTATACTCACTGTGGAACCTAAGGGGTTAATCCTTCAGATTGTGTAAAAAGGCTGTTTGATCCTGACTTCACTGATCCTCCCCTTCTTCAGTGTCCCCCTCTCTTATATCCTGATCAGACATATCGTGTGGAGCAACTCTGCACATGCTCAGGTTGCCTATTGCTAGAGAGTTTTTTTCCTTTGGGAGGGTGAATGTGATCAGCACAGGGCCAATCAGCACTGTCCAGATAGAGGGTCAGGGGTCATGCACCCTCATAGGACAGTCAGAGCAGAATGAAAACTCCTCCTACAAGCTTTAATCAGTGCTCAGCTAAGAAAAGGTATTTAGCAATTTATATTTATTAAAATAATTGCATTTCCATGTTGTGTGTACTGTGGGAGACCAGATATAGTGAATGCAGGGTCCTGGGTTTAACTTTAATGTTCAGCATCACAGGAGGGGTCCCTCAAACTCTGAGCTACTGCATCAGGGGAGAGAAAGTGCACGTGAGAGGATTTAAATCAGAGAGAGCTCACTCTTATGATTGTGAACCTGAACAGTAATAGCTGAGACTCTCTTAGCAACGTCCTAGCAACATCCTGGAAGTTTTCAGGTCTGTATGTAAATGGCCTACACCTATAGTGAGGACATTTTTACATTTTAGTCACAGCTACACAGTTTGTTTTCACCTACAAATGTCCTTTACCTGCAGTGGAAATTTTTTGGTAAACCGGAATTATGCCTTTAATAAATACATTTTTATTTGTGTTCCAGGTTGAGGTTTTATAAACAAAATGGTTTGCTGTATCATTCGCTCTATGATTCTATTGGCTAATTGGCTATTTTATGGTTTTATTTAGTCTCATGCTAATTATTCTTGTCATATCCAATATTCTGTTCTTTTACATAGCATAGTTTTACAGCAGGGGCGGACAGACCATTTAGGCACTCAGGCACTGCCCGAGGGCCCAGGGTCAGCAGGGGACCCCATGAGATGCCTCTGGTACCTTTCATAGGCTTTTTTGGGTGTGGTTTGAGTGTGGGCAAGGACACAGGGGCCCCATGATTTCCTATTGCCCAGGGGCCCCTAGAGTTGTCAGTCCGCCCCTGTTTTAGAGCGAACTTACTTTTTTTCTGAAATAATAATTACTTTAGTTAAAAGTGTATACACCTATATACACTGTATATTGTAATTTACTGGTTTAAACCCCTTTTACTCTTTGTTCATAATGTTTTTATTTGTTTCTCAGCCCTGATGGAAGGGGAGAGTTTGGCCTCAAAAAATGTTGACTGTTTTACTTGATCATTTGATGAACAATCAAAGCAATTTGGACGCCTTTAACATTCAGTCAGGTGCTCCTGTTTTATGTTTTATGCTATAAAGATTTGAGGCCACTACTGTAGGGTATATTCTGATTCAAAGGGAAGATCATTGCCTTGTTGCTATTATTTGGATTGGAACACTTTGTGAAGACACCTATGCCTTCTGAGGATTGCAAATACTTTGATGAAAAGATTGAGATTAAAGTGCCCCATCACCAGCAGACTCTGATAGTTTATCCACTGGCCAAGTGGTTAGGCAGGGCTAATATATTTCTATTCCCCCCCCCCCCCTTAGACCATATACCTGTATATTAAATAGTGTATTATTGGTATTGTTTTATTGCTGTGTCCAGAGTTACTCCCTCTTTGCCTACAGTGTTTGAGGCAAGGCTTCTCACCAGCCATTCTCAACCATTTAATACAGAGGAACTCTTGAAATAACTTCCAGTCTCAGGGAACCCCTGCCAATAATTAATATATCTAAAGCACATTATACATTCGTGTGATGGTCAGTAGGGAGAATGCTCCTTAAATTTCTGGTCAGTAAGAAGAATCACCCTCTTTCAGATAACTAAAAAGATCATTGGTGTCCATGGTTTTGTATCATAGAGGCAGAAATTGCCCATAGCTCAAGGAACCCCTAGCAGCCTCTGGAAGAACTTATGCTTCCACAGAACCTTGGTTGAGAATGGCTGATGTACACTTTCTTTAGTGGTTATACTATATTGCTATTATTGTGTTGCTTCTATTAATACTGCTACCATTGCTTTTCCATTATTTTTCTGTAGGGGTTGTCCCTGTGTTAATAAACTTCAGATTCTGTTATTGGTGGATTGATGTACTATTGGGTCTGGTTACAGAGCAAATCCCCAATAGAAATGGTAGGAGAACCTAACATTTTCAGCATCACCTTCAGGGGCAAGTGCTATATTTACTAAAGGCTTTGTTTCATGAATCAAACGCATTCACTGCACCATGTTATATTTAGTTTTGCTATAATTTGTACATAAAGGTTAATTCCCAAAACACATAGGTTTTCACTTTTTGACATACAGTATATTCCTCACATGTGACTGGCATACAATTGTAAGTTTCTAAAGCTGGCCATAGATGAGTAAATTTGGCTGGTTTAGCAGACACTGGCCAAATTCGATCCATCTATGGTCGTTTCCTTTAGAGAGAGGTTGATCTAATGATGGACTCCTCTCGAATGGGACTGTTATGTAGGTCATAGACGGGTCGAAAATCGGCCGTTTGATCGGCCGACGTTACCACCAATGGTAAAAAAATCAGCCAATTTTCATCCCATCTATGGCCGACATTTAACCCCATAATTACTTCTGTCCCTTCCAGAGACAGGGGAGCACACAGGGGAGCAATACATAAGAATAAGAAGAATTAAAGAAGAATTTATTTATTTTTAAATCAGCCCATTGACTGATCAAAAATAGAAAAAAGAAACAAACAACAAAAAAAAAAAACAATTCATGTATGGCCAATTCAGAAAGCGTTTGTTGTGGAGAGCAGTCAATGAAGTAATTTAAGGTGGTGATAAAAATGTTTCATGGGAAGAAATACAGATTCATGAAAAATAAAAGGAGTACAATGGGTAAAGATCTATTCTATGGCAAAAATAATGATTGCAGACCAATGTGATATGTATACGATTAGAACACTCCCAACACTTCTATAGGTGAGAAGGTACTTGAGAGTTTAAGAAGAGTTTTTCTAGAAAATACTATTTAAACAATAGTTAGCATGGATTCATAAAAGACAGAAGGGGGTTTATTTACTAAAGCTGGAGAGTCCAAAATCAGACTCCCTTCTGCATAGAAACCAATCAGCTTCCAGGTTTCATTGCCAAAGCTTCATTGAACAAGCTGAGGTTAGAAGCTGATTGGTTTCTATGCAGAAGGGAGTCTGATTTTGGACTCTCCAGCTTTAGTAAACAAACCCCAAGTTGTCAAACAAATCTGATTTCTTTTTATGAGGAGGTAAGCAAAAGCTTAGACAAAAGGAGTGGGTGTGGATACAGTATACTTGTTTTTGCCCTAGCGTTTGACAGAGTTTCACACATGCAGTTAAAGTGTACATTAAAGTCTATAGGATTCGAAAATTCAGTTTGCAAATGGACAGAAAACTGACTAAAAGACTGTTTTCGGAGAGTAGTGATTAAAGATTCATACTCTGAATGGTCTAGGGTTGTCAGTGGCGTACCCCAAGTTTCAGAGTTGGAACCCTTACTTTTTAACATATTTATAAATTATATAGGGTCTGGAATTAAAGTGGTTCTAAAGCCTAGACATTTACCTTAATGTATTCTCTGCATTTAGGTAAAAAAGGTTTAGGTATTAGAATTGCCCCCTCCCTCTCATACTTACCTGAGCCCTTACTCAATCCAGTGTTGTGCCTGTCTGTAGCAGCTCTCCCCACTCTCACAGGCTTGGCGGAGGCATCCATTGGCTCCCATTGCGGTCAGTCAAATCATGTGATGAGGAAGTCTATAGACTTAGGCAGTGTGATTCGGGAATAAAATCTGCAGATGTGCCATAATAGGAAGCAGCTCGGTGGCACACCAAGAAGAAGAGGAGCCTGGAGAGCCAGAGGGGGACCGCTGAAGATGAGCATATGGGCCACTCTGTGCAATTCTATTACACAGAGCAGGTATTAATAACACGTTTGTCATTTAACCACTTCCCGACCTTTCTATAGCAGAATTACTGTTACAGGGCGGTAGGGCTGCGTGAAATCATGTAAATATACGTGACTTCGTATTTCCGGGTAGGGGATGCGTGCCCTACCCATGCCGCCATTGGCGGCTTCAGCTGTCAATCACAGGGTCCCGACCGGTGATTCCCCGCCTGCATCCGATGATCGCCAAGTATCACTGACAGGGGAGAGGTCTGTATATAAACAATACAGATCTCTCCCCTGTCAGCACCTGCACTCTGCTTTGTATTGCTCTGCATAGCAGAGCAATACAAAGCAGTGTGCTTACACAGTAAGCATAGCACACAGAAAAGCACACACAGCACACAGTTAACCATTTGATCACCCCAGAAGTTAACCACTTCCTACTCAGTGTCATTAGTACAGTGTAGACTTTAGTACACTGATCACTGCATTCGTGTCACTGGGGATGTCAGTGATAGTTAGTTAGTGTCAGAATGCCCATTGCAGTCCCGCTATAAGTCGCTGATTGCCGCCATTAGTAGTATCAAAAACAAGAAAATTCAGTATATATACTACCATTTGTATATCCTATAATTTTCACCTAAACCAATTCATTTACACGTATTGTGATTTTTTTTTTTTTTTTTTAGAAAAATGTAGCAGAATACATTTTGGCCTAAATTTATGATGAAATTAGATTTTTAAAAAATTTTTTACTGGATGTTTTATAGCAAAAAGTCAAAAATATTGTTTTTTGTTTCATAATTGTCTGTCTTTTTTATTTCTAGCACAAAAAATAAAGTGCACAGGTGATCAAATACCATCAAAAGAAAGTACATAAATTTAATTTGGGTGCAGCGTTGCGTAACCGCGCAATTGTCAGTTAAAGTAACGCAGCACTGTATTGCAAAAAATGGCCCAGTCAGAAAGGGGGGTAAATCCTCTGGAGGGCAAGTGGTTAAAAAAAAATACTTTACAACTTTAAAAGTACCATTTCAGTCTTTGCAGATGACACCAAGCTATGCGGTGGAAAAATGTCCTTCCAGGATGTCTGCAACTTAAAAGCCGACTTCAATGCACTGTTTAATTGGGCAACTATGTGGCAAATGAGCTTTAATGTTAATAAATGCAAAGTTATGCATTTGGGGGCTAAAAACATGCATGCATCATATATTCTAGGAGGATAACAACTGGGGGAGTCAGTGATGGAGAAGGATCTTGGTGTTCTGGTAGATTATAAACATAAAAGCATCCAATGCCAAGCTGCAATTTCTAAAGCTAGCAAAATACTTTCTTGTATTAAAAAAATATACGGCCCACAGACAGAGAGAGTGAGTTCATTAGTTAGACCTCATCTGGAATATACAGTTCCATTTTGGGCACCAATTCACAAAAACAGATATCGGAGAATAGAGGAAAGTACAGAAAAGGACAACCAAACTGATAAGAGGCATGGAGGAGCTCAGCTATGAGGAAAGATTGGCTGAACTGAATTTATTCTCTCTTGAGAAAAGGCTATTAAAGGGGGATATGATCAACATGTATAAATACATACGTGGCCTATATACAGTAGCAAACTTGGTGTAGAGTTATTCACTTTCAGGTCATTACAATGGACAAGGGGGCACTCTTTCCATCTAAAGTAAAAGAGATTTAACCTTTACATGCGGAAAGGTCTTTTCACAGTAAGAGCTGTGAAAATGTGCAATAGACTCCCTCCTGAACTGGTTGTGGCCAGCTCAATATATTTATTCTTTTTCTAAACAGAGCTGGATACAGTCCTAAATAAACAAATTATAACTGACTACTAGTATTTATAGGTAGTAACACCATGGGTAATTGACCCAGGGTATATCCAATTGCCTCATGGGGGATCAGAAAGGACTTTTCCCAACTTGGATCAATTTGGATCATGCTTTATTGGGTTTTTTTGTCTTCTGCTAGGTCAACTGTGGATATAAGATTGTGTATATGGAGTGTTTTGTGTGTGTGTGGTTTTTTTTTTTTTAATTGGTTGAACTAGAATGGATCAGTGTATTTTTTCAACCTATCTAACTATTTTGTGGTAAAGTCATGCAGTTTGGTGAACTGATCCCCAATGACAGGTGTTGTTGCACTTCAAGCTCACCTGTATTTTGCATTATTGTATGTGGACATTCTGTAACGCACTATCCATTTTTGCTCTGGAGCTACACAAATCTCAAAAGCCAGTTCACAGAACAGTAAACTGACATGCCCTTTATATAGCAGAGATGATCTGATTACTGGCAGACAGTCACAAGGGGAATAATTATAACTCAATAAGGTCATGCCAAGCACTCAGCAGCCAGATAACAATTTGCCTTGGGCAGTTCTGGAGACTCCAATCTATGAAGTCACTTAATCACAGGGCCATTCTCTAGCAACCACCATTCCAAAGGCAACTCAAGTGTCAAAATGGATGCCTATTATGTACCTTTCAAAGCATCAAAGCTGACTTCACGTTAACAACAAATTAGTCAGGAAGAGTAAAGACCCTTTGTAAGGGCTATGGCAGGTAGCTAGATGTAGAAATTTGTGTGGTGAGACACAGTATCTCCACCAGGGATATATGAAGCCTTTGGGTGATTCAACCCGCTGCCATCTATCCACTATAATATCAGCTTTGGGTGGGTTAACTCTTTAGTGTTGTACTGCAGCATTTCTTTGTACTAGTTTGTGTCAAACAGTTTAGTTTTGTACTGTTGTGTGCTATAGATAGTTGCAATTATATAATGTCCCATTAACACAGCTTTGGTTAAAATAAAATATCTAGTCTTTGCTGTGTTTACTGTATGAAGTTTTATGGACTGCGGAAGCTATTTCTGATTTCTCTTCAACACATTGGCAGTGTTGGAATACCCTTGTCCCCACCCTAAATCTACTTTCCAAAATTTTTGCAGAGCTAGATATGATGGCATATATACAGTATTTTGCAATACTGTATTTCCAATCATCAGTCACTAGTTATAAAACATTTAACTGTACCATATATAAGAATCTGCATCAGAACGGGGGTAAACTATTCTATATTAAAAAAAGAATCACTAATTTGCACATTTTGATTCCTCAGAATGTCAGCATTTAGATCTGTGTTACCCAATTATGCAATTTGGAAACCCAAGCAATCCTGATTTAGGAAGTATATGTTGCATAGATTAGGTGAAATTCCTGACAGAATCACCTTATTTGCAGAAACTGGGGGTAATTTACTAAAGCTGGTTCACTCAGAATCTGGTGCACCAGTACATGGTAGCCATTCAGCCTCTAACCTCAGCTTTTTCAATTAAGCTTTAGCAATAAAACCTGTAAGCTGATGGGTTTCTATGCAATAGTGCATGAGATTCTGAGTGAACCAGCTTTAGTAAATAAACCCCATTGATATAGCAGAAATAGCAGCACAGTGGCTAAATGGTTAGCACTGCCACCTGGCAGTACTAGGGTCGTTGGTTCGAATCCCAGCCATGGCACCTCCTGCCTGGAGTTTGCATGTTCTCCCTGTGCATGCGTGGGTTTCCTCCGGGTGCTCCGGTTTCCTTCCGCACTCCAAAAACATGCTGCTAGGTTAATTGGATCCTGTCTAAATTGTCCCTAGTATGTATGAATGTAAAGTTAGGGACCTTAGATTGTATGCCCCTTGAGGGTTAGAGACTTATGTGAATGTACAATATATATGTAAAGTGCTGTGTAAATTGACGACGCTATACAAGTACCTGAAATAAATAATAAATAAAAGCCAGTAATTCAGAGTGACAGTCAGGCAGCCAACATTTTCTAATGAGATCAGTGATTACAGCCTCTGTATTTATTTACTGGAGGGTTTAATTTATTAGTGCCACTAAAAGGAATCTTCCTGCTGCAATGTCCATTTTTAAATTAGACACAAAACGTAGTGCTAGCTGTAAGACTACAAAGCATTTCAAAAGTTTCAGGGTATTTTGTTATCAATTTTTCTTTTCAAATTATGTTATGGATACCAGATCTTTCATCTGTAAAATGTTGTTGTATCCCTACCAGGGGCGGACTGACCATTGGGGAACTCAGGCACTGGCTTTTTTGGGTGTGGTTTGAGTGTGGGCGAGGACACGGGCCCCATGATCCCCTATTGCCCAGGGGCCCCATGAGTTGTCAGTCCGCCCCTGATCCCTACAAATGTAGTTCTTCACAGATTAGGTTTAGGGTCAGGTGTAAAAAATAAGTCAGCAGCCTAGTCTTTCATCATCACTTCCAGTCTTGCAACAAAACGAATCTCGGGATATCAATTTTACACCCACCATACATATTCTACCTGATTTCAGATATGGAAGGCTTGCCCCTTGAAGCACATGAGCTGTGTGACAAGAACGCTGAGAAACTGACAATATATTCTTTCTTCCCTATGCTGGACTTTATTTTATGGTGGAATGAAAAAGGAGAGGAAAGGCTGGTTCTTGCTTGAATATTTGGGTCTCTTGGCACAACTGAAAGCTCCTAACATGCTTGCTCTGTTTTGAGCAGATGATTTAAGTTTAATAAAGTATATTTCTTTAAGATTGCTACCATGCTTGGTGACTCTTTACTTTTATCCTATGTTACTATTACTTTGGCAATGGGTTTCTAGTTTTCAAAGAAGTACACAAACACAAGAAAAACTGTGTTATGAAGCTCTTTAATGAAGGTTTTATGTGAACACAGATCAAAATAATGGATATAAAATGTTAATACTTAGTCTCCATTATCATAACAATGTTACAGTTGATTACAGACCATGCAACACGCTGTTGCCTTGTGCTTATAGTGGAACCAAAATTTGCTTTCACTTGTACCCACTCACTTTGTATAACATGTACACATAAAAAACAGACTTGAATTTGGGCTACAGTACTCCCTTGACTTCATGCCAACTAGGGCCTCACAGCATCTCTTTAGACTATGATGGCCTGTGTATCTGGTAATGGATGAGTGTATGTGCTTGTCCAGTATTAACCGTGGGGCCACAGTGCACATGCACAATCCACATCTCTAAAATAAAGAGGTATTCTGGACAGGCTAAAGACAGGCCATTTTTTTCTGAATGGCGAGAAGGGACAATCACCCCTTATTTGTGCACCGATAGCCCAGTGGTCGAAATGATACACACTGGTTGCCTGAAATGGAGGAAAGAAGGTCTCTTTATTGTGGGCACAGACAGCGACAAACGCACTATTTTTATAGTAAAGCAAGGAAGGGATACAAACTTTGTTTTTACTCAACATTTGTGCTTCCTTTGTGAGGATTTTTTTCTTGAGTGGGGAAAGACAGGAAGCGAGGGGAAATTTCACTGTGGATACAAACAGCAATACAGCCCCAACAAGAGGATTCGACCTTCCCACACTTTATCTAGACAAGTTTTTTTTGCTAGACCTCTATTGACAATACATACCCTTGTAGCATTCTTGCAAAGGTATATCACCCTGAAAAGAAAACATAGCGGTGTTCACCAGATCAGGTTGCATTAGCCACATGCCTGATTTCCCCATTCTTTAATGGGAAATCCAGATTTTCAGATCACTATATTCTCAATATGCCAACTTTTTCAGCCACTGACCCCGATTTCTGTTCACAATTTGCAAATTAGGATGGTAATTCATGGTACGGTACTTATGTACATTTACTGCCATTCCAGCTTTCCACCCACCGTAGTTCTATGCTACAACAACCGCAAATCAGCAAACCCACAGTGATTGCACCTAGAATTGTCTTTTTATGTATAATAATATCCCTATGTCTTTAGGTGGACATTTTCTAAAATAAAATTAAATGCCAGAATGACTTCCTCAGAATTAACAATGAACATTAACCAGTAGGCAGATCTAGTAAAATAGGTGCAGAAATCTTGATATGGGTCTAGGATATGGGTCAAAAAATCTTTGTAAAAGGAAACAGGAGTATATATAAACAATGGATGATAATGATTCAAATTAAATTAATATAAAGTTATCAGGTTCTAGTGATTTTTATTTTAATTTCAGTAGTTATTCGCCATAGATAGAACACAGAATATCATAAAGCAAAATCTAGATCACTGTGTTACAGTGACAATCTACATGGTAAAGTCTTATCGAAAATTTAGCATTAGTCATGGCTTATTAAATGGGTGACAGAAGACACCCTGTCAGGAAGAGATAAGCTCCAATAGACAAGAAAAGAAATGCAACTGCTGGAAATAAACCCAACATTGTGATTTCAGCCAATGCTGTTTTTTTTCTCTATGTCCCTTCAGCCCTTTGCAATGCCTCTGATCCTTTTGATCTTTCAAAAGTTCATGGCAAGTTTGTTAATTTTCCAGGGAATATGATCTGAATAGAAAATGATGGCTCAAGAAATAACCCACCAGAAATACTCATCCTAGTTCAGTCCTGAGCTTTGAAGTGGAAAAATCAAAGCTCTGTGTGAATAAAGTGATTGAAGGAAAAGTGTGAAACGCAACAGCTAAGGTTAATGGGTATTTGTGTTGGGTGTAAGCTTAGATGCTGCTCAACATTTAAGTAAAACTTTAGTCAAACAGCTAAATACTGTACATATTGAAATGTGTGAATGGTTTTACCTGCAAGAATAGTCTACATAAAAATAGAATGCAATCATTTGCAAATCTCATAAACCCATATTTTATTTATAAAAGAAAATAGGAAACCTCTCACATGTTTAAGCTGAGAAAAATGTACCATTTTAAGAAACAAATAAGGTAATTTTGAAATTGATGGCAGCAACACATCTCAAAAAAGTTGGGATAGGGCCATGTTTGCCATAGTGTAGCATACCTTCTTTTAACAACACTCTATACATCTCTGGGAATTGAGGAGACCAGTTGCTGGAGTTTTGGGAGAGGAATGTTGTCCCATTCCTGCCTGATATAGGATTCTATCTGCTCAATAGTCCTGAGTCATCTTTGTTGTAATTTTTCTTTAAAGATGTGCCAAATATTTTCATTTGGTGGAAGGTCTGGACTGCAGGCAGGCCAGTTAAGCACCTGGATTCTTCTACTACGAAGCCATGCTGTTGACATAGATGCAGTGTGCGATTTAGCATTGTCCTGCTGCAGTGATGGCTTTTAATTTTTTTTTTCAGCCGACTATTCCCCTCACTGTAAAAGTAATTGCTATGCAGCTGCTGGATTACTTTACAGGAGATGGGAGGCGGAAGGAGGTAACCCCCCAAGCCATATGTAAAGATGTAAAGATGTAACAGGCGACATCGGATTCCTAGGACACACAGTGGGAAGAATTGATGTTGTTCCTCACACTGTGTGATGTTTGAAACCAGAAGCAAAGAGGATTTTAGTCTCTTTTAAATAAGCCGTTACCCACTTGTGAAAGCATTAGATCAAACAGATCTCCGTTTGATCCAATGCTTTGGAGGCCAGAGGAGAGAAATGGTGTCCAATAGAAAGGAGGACCTGTCACAACCCATGCTATTACAAGGGATGTTGTTTATCCCTTGTGATAACAATAAAGATGACTAAAAAAAAAATAAAAATCAGAGACATTGTTAACAAAAAAAAAAAAAAAACGCCCCTGTCCACTCACGCAAATACCAATTTGCACATCGATCCCACACACATATGCAAATGGAATCACACGTGTGTGTAACTCTAAACTACTGTTGTACAGGAGGAGCTGTGATTTGATGGCCCAAATGTTGATCCAAGCCTGATTGCAAAAGATCATGATTTTTCCCACAGAGTATTTCCTGGGTGAAATCTTCCTCCTCGCACCTCGCAATAGAAGCTTTCCATGTGCCATGGTAAAGTTTGTAAGACGTAGACTTCTTAGTTTTTATTAGTGTGAGAATTACCAAACCAGGGAGACCCCTTTTTCTCAAGACTGGGCTTCAACAGCAATGCTATTAAAATCAGTGATTGTGAAGCATGGTGGTAAATCACTCATGGAAAAAGAAAAGCTAGATGATCTGGAAGGACTCAAGGAATATATGCAAGCAATGTATTCAGGTCAGAGTACCACAGTTTGTCTGGGCCAGTGCTACAAGAACCACTGGAATACCATCTACTCCGATCCTCCTGAGTAACCAAGGAAGGAGTTTTAGAAGATGAAAAACAAATCAGGTTGTACCGAACCATGGATCCACCAGATCTATTTGCATACAGCTGGGCTAGTATGCCTGTCAATTGCCTATGCCTGGTGGGTAAAGAATGGACAAGGTGGAATCATGAAGTTCTGCCTAGACTAGAATCCGTTCATGCTGCAAGCCAACCTTCTGGAACCTCCATGGTGGTTGATGTGCATTACTGCTGTGGCATTGTTCAACTGAATTCTGATTGGGTCTGGGTGACCCTTTAGATGGAATATCCAGTGTTGTAGGGACAGTCAAATCACTTAGAGCTCTAGAATTTTGACTGAAAACTGAATTACTCCAACGTAAAGGCCTCCTTCACTGACTAGATGTCGAAGACTCTTCCCCCAGACTGGCATCCATTGGAAGGACTGTCCAAGAGATTAGAAGGAAGGATTTGCCAAACTCCAGGAGGTAGATTCCTGAGCCGCCAAGCCAGGGAAAATCTAGTTTTTGGTGTTAGTTAAGTCAGGTTGTCCATAGTTGGAACTGCGTAGGAGGAAACCACCAAGTCCAGAACTCTCATTCAGAATCACAGAATTGGACAGCTCCTGGGCTGTAGAGTACTTGTCTGAGAGCAGAGAGTCAGAAGTTTTCTTGAGGGAAAAAAATCTATCTAGGATAAGGCCCGGATAGAGTTTGTTCCAGCATCAACCTTGAAAGATTCAGAATCCACATCATTGTCTTTCAGTATTTAAGCGGACTATTCCGTCAGAAGGAGGTCATCTTGATACCTTACATGAACTTTGGTAAAAGCTAAAATGTGCAAACATGCCACATTGCAGGGCTATGAGCTAATAGTGTTCAGTGTTCATGACAAAACAGATTATGTTGATGTGCTGAAATGGACAGATGGAGACATGCAAGTGCGCATCCTTGTTGTCCACAGAGGCTAGAAATTCTCCGTGGTGAAGGAAGACTATGATTGACTCGGTGGATTTCATGCAAATCTCTTGGATTCAAATGAAGACATTTAACGCCTTCAGATCTAAGATCAGTTGAATGCCATCTTTTGGTTTTGGAACAACCACAAAGTGTGAGTTGTCAATTAGGGGACAACAATCCAGGTCATCGGTGCTTCCTTTTTGTTTTGGTTCCAACATCTAGTACTGCATAAAGTGGTATTAAACCCAAGACCACTCATTACATGTGGTGGCTGCATTAGTTTTTTTTTAGCCTTTTCCCCTTCTCTTTTCACCTGGTAATCTAGGCAGTAGCACACCTGTATTAGAGTGGATGAAGGCACAACAGAGAATACTTTGGACAGCAGCATTATCAGTCTGGGAGGAGGCGATTGTTAGATGTACTAGCAGATTTAGGTAAACTGACAAATCAAAGCCAAATTCCAACTCACACTTTATTAGCCATTGCTAACAGTATTTTCCTTTTGGGATAAAGGTTCTACATACAAGCTGATTATAGTAAGCACACCCGTTACATCTGCTGGACAGGTTGTTCTTCTGAAAACCAACAGACTTACCAGCCAGATCGCCAGGTGAAAATAAAAGGCAGAAAGCCTAAAAAGAAAAAGTAATGCAACCATGACATCTAAGAATTAGCAAGCTGCAATATAATAAATGTTTGATTTATTGTAAAATTATATTAATTTTTCAGAAAACATACAGATTAACAAAAAACAAGTTATGACTACATCCAACAAGCCAGGTAGTTATCCAAGTACACAACAAAAATAAAAAAGACAATACAAAAGAGAGGAGAAACATGCTTGTGTTGTATAGGCATCATCAGTATACATACACATTCAGGAGAAATACACATACATACTACAGGTTACAAAGAACTCTCTCCACACCATTTTGATAGGTAAAGGCATTGTTGTCACATAGTCCAGGAACAGGAATTCACTAGCCAACAAGACCGCTAAACAGTGTACATGAACAATCCAATATAATTATTATGTGAACCAAAGTGCAGTACTCCTCAATCTGCCACTGAAAGCGGGAAAGCAACCCAGCTGCCCTAGACTTTATCAAATTTACAGGGTACCCCTCTATAAGCATAAGTGACCTTATAATAATATAATATTAATTATTTATATATATATATATATAATATTATAATAATAATTGGAGGGCCTTATTTATAAGAGCTTTCCAAGATGCAACAGAGCCTCGGGTTTCTTCCAAGACAGTACGAGTTTACGTGCATAATAGAAAAGGAGAGTGAGAAAAGTACAAATGGCCTTAGTGGGGGGCCAAGTCATCCACCAAACTCAGGAGACAATGTCGTACAGACAGATTAAGTAGTATGCTAGTGACCGACTGGACACACTGGATTACTCCAGACCAGTATCACTGTAGAAAACATGCATAAAATCGGCCCCAGAGACTGAGCAACACCAGCAGGAGGATGAGTCGTTACCAAATATTTTAGCTAGCCTAGCAGGAGTCAGATAAATATGGTGAACAAATTTATAATGGATAAGCTGATCCCGAGCAGAAATGAGCCTGACAAACAGAGCATCCCAAATATCCTCCAATCCTCTGTATCAAGATCGGGAACCACTGCCTCCCAGTTGGTCATACATTTAGTGAGTAAGCTATGAGTGGGAGGAAACAGGGACTTATATGCAATAGACAAGGGTTTCAGTAGATCTTCATCTTGTAAAATAGTTTCTATGTCTGAGGGGGCAAAGGCGACTGGGACCCTCCCAAACTGCGATTGATATGCATGTCTGAGTTGGAGGAACCTAAAGAAATGCGTATTTGGCAGGCGGTGTATAGCTTTCAACTCGTCAAAGGATCAGAAGGACCCCATTGTGTACTATATCCCCAATGGTCTTGACCCCATAGCGTGTCCACACTATCAGATCTACATAAGTAAGAAAATGGGATAAATGGGCATTTTTGCAGAGGCGAGCATGAGGAGAGTGGGGGAGGGATCCCCCAGGGTGCCTCCCATGCGCTGTCATACAGGTCCGCAACACAGATCTCATAGACACAGTTTGGGGGTGAGGGGATTTGAAACCTTGATGAACCAAGTGTGTTAAGGCTTCATAAGAACCCACTGTGGCTGCCTCCAAGGCGACCGCTGCATCATCAAAAGGTTTTGTGAGCCATCTATGTGCAAACACCAACTGCCTAGCTAGAAAATATTTGTCGAAACCCGGGACCGCCATTCCCCCCCCCTGCTTCCATGGCTGCTGCAACACTGCCAGCCTAAGCCTAGGTGGGCCCCCCTGCCAAATACAGCCAGAGATTGGGCTATGTATAGACTGAGAAATGGATTAGGGTATCCAAACTGGTGAGTTAAGTATGACATAAAAGGAAGACAGGGAGAAATTTAATTTTGAGCAGATTAATTTTCCCTATCATGGAAAAAGGGAGATTCTTCCAGGCATTGATTTTATGTTTAAGTAGGGAAACTATAGGTGTGACATTCAGCCTAATGAAATCAGAAACTGGCCTAGTAATATGTAGCCCCAATTATTTAACCTGGGTCACCCATCAGAGGGCCGAAGTAGCCGCCGGAAGCTGACAGAGGTCCCTACCCAATGGCAGCACTTGAGACTTGTGCCAATTCACCTTCAGGCCAGAAAAGGAGGCCGCATAATCTAAAATGTTCAAGGCAGCAGGTAAGGAGACTATATGATTCTCTAAAAAAAGCACTACATCATCAGCTTATAATGCTGTCTTTTCAAGCAAACTTCCTACCCGTATGCCCTGCACCAAGGGGAAACTTCTCAGGGTCAGTGCAATAGGTTCCATCATCAGGGCAAAAAGACCGGGTGACAATGGGCAACCCTGTCTCATGCCTCTCCCGACAAAAAAAGAAAGATGATATTCTACCTCCAGACCTAATGGCTGCTACTGGATGGTCATAAAGCAAGCACCTCCCCAAAACCCATACGGGCCAGGACTTCCTTCATATAACCCCAGTCCACAAATTTAAGAGCTTTCTCCAAGTCTAAAAAGACCAGAGCACACATATTCAGGCCCACAGGATGTAACTCCATGTGTGTAAAAACCCTTCTCAAGTTGATATCAGTTACTTTGAGTGGCATAAAGCTGGTTTGATAAGAGGACACCAATAAATGCAATACTGTGGATAATCTGGTAGCTAGAATTTTAGTAAGTATTTTGAAATCTTTATTCAAAAGGGATATGGGCCTAAAAGGAACCACATTGCAGGGGATACGTATCAGGTTTGGCCAATAGGACCACATGAGCTTTATAAAAGGATTGTGCAAACAGTTCTCATAGAGGTGGTACAGCCTGGGGGCAAATCATCCATGTAATGCTTGTACCATTCTATTGGAAGCCCATCAGGGCCTGGCGATTTACAATTAGGAAAGGAGGCACTAGCATTGGATATCTCCTCAACTGAGAACGGAGCATCCAGACAGGTCTTAGCTTCTTCCATGAGAGTGGGGAGCGGGAGATCTGCCAGGAAGGTATTCAGGACAGCTGCGTCATACACTGGTATAGGGGAGTACAAGTTACTATATTAGTCTACAAATTCCTGGAAGACTCCCTCATCCAAGGTTTAAAGCATACAATTTGGCAAATAAACACATGGTATAATTGTAGGAGCATAAGAATCAGCTGTCAACAGGGCTAAAAATTTACCGTTGTTATCCCCTTTTTCAATGCAACGCTCAGCACTCCTTTAAGCAATACATTGCATCAGATTCTGGTACTGTATGGAGACATCTCTCCTAGCCTGCTGGAGCTCTGCCAACGTGGCTGGGGATGGGTTAGCAGTATGGAGTTGAGCACAAACAACCTCCCCGTCCAACAATTTTTTGAGTGTACCATTATGACTTACTCTTGCGGACTTAATAGCCAAGATATATTCACCTTGTGTGACTGCCTTAAAGGCATCACATACATTCTGTGGGGGGAGGAGTCCTCACTGACTGGCCAATAAACTGGCCAAGTGGGCTGTAATTAAAGGCTTTACTGTGGGCTCTGACACCCAACCAGGATGTAACCTCTAGGATCGCAAACCTCTGGTGACAGTGTAATACAACCAGGAGAGTGGTATGATCAAATATACCAGCTGCCAGATAGGAGGCCTCAGCAACCCAGAGCAAAAGAGCTGCATTGGCAAAGGCCAGATCAATTCTGGAGGAGGAATGAGATACTGCTGACAAAAAAAAAAATTGTCTGACAGCAGGATGTTTCCACCGCCAGAGATCAGTAAGCCTTGCTGTGTCTGGCCATGCTGCAAGATCTAAATTTAGTGCTCTAGAGGGATTGGACATATCCAGTGTGTAGTCAAGGATATTATTGAAATCACCCATGATGAGGAGCTTGGTAGACAGTAGGGGAGAAAGTTTCTCCAAAAGGGTATACAGAACAGCATCCTGAAAGGGAGGGGGGATGTAAACATTAGCCACCACTACCTTATGATCTCCTAGACCACTGCCATATAACGTCCCTCCAGGTCTGAGATTACATTATGTACCGCACAGCTCAAAGATTTATGCAATAGTATAGAGACCCCCCTGGCATAAGTAGAAAATGTGGCAGGAATGGTTCTCTGTATCCAGTTCCCCTTCAGAGAGAAGATCCTGTTGCCCATCAAGTGAGTTTAATTATTGTGCATCTTCAAGTATTGTAAAATGAGGGATATTTAAAAATTGAGGTCAACCCCCAGACATTCCAGGAGATAACATGAAGATCAGTTGCCATAATTCAGTGGGCAGGAAAAAGATAGAGGGGGTGGTGGGAGGTGTGACTCACACGACACTGGACGCCCCATTAACTCCACAGGCATAGTGCTCATAAGAGACTTCCTTTCAAACAAAAAGGAAGAAAAAAATAAAACGAAAAGACCCCAAAAAGTTAAAAAATAACATCCCTGTTTCTCCAGCCAGCAATTCAACTCAGCCAGGAAACTATCTCCCTAAACATGTGAAACATTGGAGCATATGGCAATGGTGGGAGGAAGGGAACCCTCCCCTCTCCAGCAGAATGTAGGACCAACCTCGTTTCTTCCATCTGTTAACCAAGGCCGTGTAGCAAAATGAGAGGGGGGATAAAAAGGAGAACATCTCACTGACCACATCCTCAGAGAAAGATTAGGCACATTTGTAGACTGTAAGGGAATCCCAGTAAGACGATTGGCATATAGAAGTGCACAGAAATGCGCGATCACGGTGAAGATTGGCACCAGACTGACTATTTACAAGGTGCCTCTGCTTGTGCTGAGTGCTGACTGGTCTTCAGCTGTTCACCGTTTCCTGCTCGTTCCTGTGCGATTTCCTTGTTGCTGACCCGTCTTGTTCCTGACCTGACTCTTGATTACTCTCCTGCTTGATACTTGTTCCTGACTTTGGCTCTGCTCCTGACTTTGGCTTGCTTATGATTTGGTACCTCGCTGTCCACCCGTTGATGACCCCGGCTATTCCTATGACATCCCAGCTTCCTGCCTTGCTCTGGTGCACACCTGGCGACTTACCATACCAGCTCTGCATATCACTACTGATCCTAAATCGGAGGTTCAGCAGTCTTCCAAAGTCTCCAGCTGCAAGAGCTGCAAACAACATCTGCTGGCGCTCTTGTGCCCCTGGTCCCTAGACACCCTCTGTTCCACTTCCAGTGGGGTCAGGGCTAGTGACACAAGTGAGGCTGACCTTGTCATTTCAGTCTCTAATCAGGTACGTGATAGAGACTTTCAATCGGAAAAGGGAGTCCAACCAGTCCACCGCAGAAGCAGGCGTATCAAAATAATGATTGGTGCCCTTATATTGAACCCGAATCTTGCTGGGGTACAACATACTGTATTGAAGACCCCTTTCCCTGAGACTTTTTCAGACATCAGCAAAAGGATCTGCAACATTTTTAAAGCTCAGGTGAAAAATCAGGAAAAAAATTGCAGATCAGCATTTTCAAACCTCAGGGATTGTTGTTTTCTTGCCTCTGCCAAAATGAGGTCCCTGAAATTCAGTAACTGGACCAGGAAGGAGCGTGGGGGGGGGGGGCGGGGGGTCCTGGATCCCATTGGGACTCTATGTTCCCGTTCCACCTGGTAGGCTGGGGAGGCTGATTGCAAATTTAACACTTGCCTAAAAAAAGCCAGCGGCAAAGACAACAGGATTGTCCCATTCAGCACCCTCAGGCAGGTCCACTACATTATTCTGGCGCACTCTGTTTTCAACATCAGAGCGGGAAATAAGGAGGGTAACAGTGCAATGTAAGTCGGGCCTGAGAGGATGTGGTATCTTCAACCTTAGAAATGTGGGTTTTCATGGTGCCCAGGCGGCCCCTAATCTTGTCCAGGTCTTTTCTGATAAGCCCATATTGCCCTGATAAGCCCTAATGCCAAAGAATCTATCTTGAACATGAGGGATGATTTACTTGCCTCTATGGCTGCCAGGATAGTAGAAGTAGTGGAATCCCCAGGTAGAGCCTCCACAGGAAAGAGGGACACATCTTTGGGCTCAGCAACCCCATCCATCATATCCCTCCAGGCAGTCTGCAATGAGCCCCAGTACAGGGGTATTTCTTTGCCGGTGTCTTTCAGGAAGGCATGGGCAAAGAGGGCTCAGGTGCCCAGGCAGAGCGGAGTGGTTGGCTGAACAGGATGATGGGTAGGCTCTCCCCCTAGACAGGATAAAAGAGCCGGATAGTTGGAGCCTCAGGAAGATGGTGCTGGTTCACATCCCGGCCCGCCCCGTAAATGTTTGGTTTTGGCTTCAATATCACTTTAATGGGATCAAAAGTAGAGGGAACCACCAAGTCAAATTCTTGATTAGAAAATTTGCTTTGCGTTCTACTTTTCACTAACTAAATGACACTTGATTCTAATTAGTCATAGACCAAAGAATAATACTTTGCTAGCGCTAGGATCTCCAACGCAAGGTGGATTCCTACTTATTTACGATAATCCTTTTTAGTGTGCAGTAGTGAGACATGCTACTTTCTGACATCTTAACAAACATTATTTTATTCAACTCCTCTTCTAAAGGATATTTTTAAAATAAGCATCCTGTCAGGAATCAAGGAATGACCAGAAAGGTGTGGACTGACACAGGGAAACGCAGGTTTCAGGTATAGTATAATACAGGTTATATTAGCCACCCAGATATATATAAACGCACAGTGAGCAAACTAACCTTCCACTAATCTTAGGAGGTGCAGGAACACAGGCGTAGTCAGGGCTGGAGAGGTGGAATGGTCAGGCCGGCCGTAGGGTTCTGTAACGACTGCCTGGTGGTACCTCTAGCGGTCCTCAGGGCAGGATTCCCCAGGACGCGGAGTCTAAGTCCCAGTCTGCTATTCACCAGGGCCCCTGATGGTGGGGATGGACTTGGAGCAGACAGGAACCAGGTCGCGGCCCCTGAGTACACCTGCTAGTGATAGAGGGATCCGCCAGAGGTATGTGCAGGTACGGCTGGATCCGTGCAGGATGGATGGATGGCAGAGTAGTTAGCGTGGTCAGACGGGCCAAGTCAGCAACGTGCGGGCAGCAAGGTATCAAAGGAGCAGGCAGAGAATGGTCAAGGTCACAAGCCGGGTTCAGTAACTCACGGACAGCGCAGTACAGAGGATCAGGCAGAAGGATGGTCAGGGATGAGCCAGTAGTCAGAACAGGAGACGGTCAACAGGAATCAGGATCAGGCAGGGTCGGCAACAAGGTATCTTCTCACAGGAACTAGGAACAGGATACAGGGGCTCATGGGGAAACATACACCAAGGCCCAGAGCACAGGCCTGGTCATGCCTTATATACACCTTTCTGTAATCAGCCCCAGGTTTGGCTGATTGTGAGCTTCTGGCTGCTAAGAGCACCCGCTGGTCAGCTCTGGTACTGCAGCCCACACGGCAGGAGAGTCCCACCACCAGTGCTGAGAGCACCCGCTGGTCAGCTCTGGTACTGCAGCCCACACGGCAGGAGAGTCCCACCACCAGTGCTGAGAGCACCCGCTGGTCAGCTCTGGTACTGCAGCCCACACGGCAGGAGAGTCCCACCACCAGTGCTGAATCCATTCCTGACACATCCAGTACATTTATTATAGAAATGAACAGGAGTTAATTTGCATGCATATTGTGCTTATTAGAGAAATCAGTTTTTTTTCTAGTATATCCTGTATTGATGGGGTGCTAAGCACAGACGTGCTTACTGGCCTCTGTGCTCAAATATTGTGAAGCACCTAGGAGAAAGAGGGAAAAAAGATTTTTGGCAGAAGAAATATGCAAAGCCTGTTCTGCCAAAAAGCTATAGTTTGTGGAGCCTGATATTATAATGATTTCTGCAGTCTTATATTGCTGATGTGGATACTGAAATAGTCACTATTTAACTGTACTCCGTAAAACTGCTCTCACACAGAGCCAAATGAACTCCATATCTACAGTGCCAAATGAACTCAAACACGTATTCTGTGCATGTACACTAGACCTAGCAATGTGTGTTCATGCTCTACATTTCAGTGCTCAGATTTAGTTGTCCCTAATCGGATATAATAATGCATTTTTAAAAATTACTGCATTTAAATTGTAGGGTTCTTACACTCAGAAAGATTTGTTTTGGTGATATATGCAGAGCCTAGCTTGGCTCCAGAGGTTTTCCCCCCTGGGGGGGTAATACTTTCCTTAAAAAAAATATATATGTATATACCAATATATCCTATGCATGTTAAAATGTCAACCATAATCTCCATTACCAGCAGAATATCCAGTAAAATATAATAGAATATAATCATTCTATTAAGTATAATGTGACAGCATTTACATATTTAATATGTACTCCCACTCTTACCTGTTACATTTTCTTGTTTATACCAAATGTATGTTTAGCTATTCCATTTTCACCAAATGTACCTTATGCTACCCTTTTATCTAGGATTTGTAAAATATATGTATTAACATATTGGCTAAGTGGTTAGCACTCCTGTCTGGCAGTACAAAGGTCATCAGTTTGAATCTCAACCATGGCACTACCTGCCTGGAGTTTGCATTTTCTCCCTGTGCCTGCGTGCGTTTCCTCCGGGTACTCCGGTTTCCTCTCACTTTCCAAAGACATGCTGGTAGGTTAATTAGCACCTGTCTATGTTGGCCCTAGTATGTATGAATGTGAGTTAGGGACCTTAGATTGTAAGCTCCTTGAGCACAGGGACTGATGTCAATGTACAATATAGATGTGTAAAGCGCTGTGTAAATTGTGGGTGCTGTATAAGTACCTGTAATAAATAAAATAAACATATCTCACCAAAAAAGTCACAATTATTTTCTGCAAAGTCTAATTATATTTCAAATTTACTGTCACATGGCTAAAATAAAGCTCCTTATCCTTGTGTTAACGCTTTGTGAAATGATCCTAATGTGTGTAATCTTATATGATGAACTACTTAGGGGCATAGTTATAAAGTAGTGAATGTGACATTCCACAAACATTCATTGGAGGTGAACCATTCGCTGTATATTAGAATACATTTACCAGAAAGAATTAACTGCAGTGAATGTTTGATGATTGTCACCATTACTGCTTTAGAGATATGACTTTTATTGTTTTTAATGCTTATATAACCAATTCAGATATCATTTTATGATCTGGTTATACCATATTCTGTATATGGGAGGATATATCAAAATCCTAATGCAAAGGTTTAAAAATTGTTTTGTAGTATTAATAAAGGGGAGCCATTATAAACACCCAAAACGCAATTGCTCTCCTTAAAGTGCAACTTCACTCTCTTAATCAACATTGACTATTTTCAATCCTTATGCTTCTAGTATTAGTAAATAGATGGAAAGTATATTAACTTGTTTTAAATTTTATGTTTCTTCAGTTACTTCCTGGTTTCCATGCCTAGGCAAATTATGTTATACATGCCAGGAGCCTTCAGGAGGGGAGGAGGGTTCTCAGCTCAGCCAATGCCTTATTTCTGGCACTGCCAGAAATACCAGTGTGAGTTTTTGAAAATTAATTCTCAGTAAAATAAAGCATGGAGACATGGATGGATGGGAGAGTTTGCATTGAATATTAACAGTGATTTAAATGGCATTTTTGGTTTGTAGTGCTCAGATGCAGTGCAGTTCCACATTAACTGTCAATACTATCATTGTCAATAGTCTAACTCTTTTACTCTTTTTAACTCCTTTGCTTTCCACCAGTTTTGAGCCATCCACTCAGTTTTGCAAAGGCAAATTAAACTGCCATACCAAACAGGATACACACATACACTCCCCAGCTACTTTATTAGGTACACCTTGCTAGTGCCAAGAAAATGTCCCCCACACCATTGCACTACCAGCCTGAACCTTTGATACAAGGAAGGATGGATTCACGCTTTCATATTAACGCCAAATTCTGACCATCTGAATGTTGCAGGTGAACCAGTCTGCCCATTTTCCTCCAACCTCTGACATCAACGAGGCATTTTTGTCCACACAACTTCCACTCACTGGATATTTTCTCTTTTTTGGACCATTCTGTGTAAAACCTAGAGATGGCTGTGTGTTGAAATCCCAGTAGCTCAGCAGTTTTTGCCCGTCTGGCACCAACAACCATGCCACGTTCAAAGTCACTTAAGTCCCCTTTCTTCCCCATTCGGATGCTCGGTTTGAACTTCAAGTCATCTTCACCACGTCTAGATTCCTAAATACACTGAGTTGTTTCCAAGTGATTGGCTGATTAGCAGCTTTTGTTACCAAGCAATTAAGGAGGTGTACCTAAAAGTGGCCGGTGAGTGTAGATAAGAGTCCAGTACCCAATCACCCCATCCTTATAATAATAATAATAATAACAATAATAATACCCTGACAGTATCTTCAACATTAAAAAAATGCTCTGTTGCAGTCTGTATCAGCTTTAAAGATTTCTCATCACCTTTTGTCCCAATAGCATAATCAATAGAATAGGAACCTGTTCTAATTTAGTGATACTTTATGTTGAGATAAGTGACACATATCATTGCAGTTGATTCTGTAAGGTACCACACATAGGGATCTCCAGATGGCATCACAATTATGTATGGGGCCCCATAGTCTCTGAACCCGTTAAGGCCCTACTACCCAGGGTTCCTTAAAATTTTACCTCCCCCACAAACCCAACCTGTCAGAGATGAAAAGAGATTTTCGACAGGAGTAACAGGTATTTTGTTATACTCATCTAACAGAATAAACACTTTCAATTATATATTTAAAAGACTAAAAAGGCAGCATAAAAGAAACTGATTGTTAGGTTTTACATACGCTATAAAAAAAACTAACTCACAGGAACATTTCTGCAAGAAATTTTCGATTATGAATGCATGTCAATATTACTGAAGTATGAACAGGGGCATATGCTATTATAGTTATGTGTGGATGTTGGGCAGTGGGGTACTGAATCCACCCCTGAAATAACATATAGACCACTGTAAACGCATGGCTATAAACTCGAGAAAATAAAAGTGAAGTTTCTGAATATAGCAGCTAAAAAGCATATTCCATTTTTCCAGGGCCCTGAAGAATTCGCCCCCCCTACGCCACGTATCCAAAAACTAGCCCCAGTTGCCGTGGAAACCCATTTAGACAAAAGCACAGTAGGAAAAACTTTATCAATTAGTAGGTGTTTATTTTAAATAATGAATTAAGGTAATGCACATTGCTGTATATTTATGGAATTATATTCGCTCATATTGCTTCAGGAAAATTTACAGGTGCAGAAAAAAAAAAAAAAAAAAAAAAAAGACTATCTAGCTAACAGCATGATTTCCTGTTACTTCACGGTTGCTTTGTTAGAAAATTACTCTAGGTAAACAAAATTTTTGTAGAACAGGAAAATTCAACTTCTCAGCTCCGGTGAAACGGTACAGCAGCATTTAATAATTGCAAACTCAGTGAGGCTATTTGTCACACAGCAGGGAAAATAAAAATCATTATTTTCTTTAAACCAGAATGGAACTTGTGATTACTATCTCATAGGCAAGTACATGGTGGGATTGCCTCAAATGCTTCAGTTTTACTGCTTAAGACAAACAGTACATTTCAGAACATTGTTTCAAACACGGACGTATCTCTTTTTGTAAGGCTATCTATATATTGACTGATCTGTAGATTTATTACTTGTAAAGCACATATATAATTATGTGCTAATGTGATTAATTCAGATAGGCACAGCCATTGTTTCAATTTAGCTTGTTAATTGTAATTTAAAGAGCCTCAGAATCAGGAAATCACTAATAAGCTTCAAGCTTAAGCTGGCCATAGACGGTTTGGATCTCAGCTGGTTCAGCAGGGACAGGTCGAAAATCGATCTATGGGCATGACTGCTTGTAACCAAGTTGATCCATTGATCCACTTGGGTACAACCAGCATGTCAGATTTTTAGCATGCAATTATTGCCAGCGGCTATAGCCGCTAGCAATACTCACTGTGTTCTTGGGGCAGGGAAGGCTCCCGCACCCCCTGTGGGGAGAACACAATAGCTCTATGGAAGGGTTTTCCCCATTAACACTGACCGTGTTGATGGGAGATGCAAGCAATTTTCTTTCCTTCAATCAACAATTGCGGGGAAGCAAGCAATTTTCTTTCCTTCAATCAACAATTGCGGGGAAGCAAGCAATTTTCTTTCCTGCAACCCACGGCTGCAGGAAAGAAAATCACGTCTTCTATGGACTGCCTTAGCCCATAAAGGCTATAGCATTTTCAATGTTTGCTGTTTCATATAGATTTTTCTGGGTTTTGTTTTTTTTTTTTTCTTTAGATCAGGTGACTGTAAACAATTATTTTAATGCATTTTTACATACAGTATATCATTTTTATTATACATGTGGGCAGACATACTCTTTACATATGCAGTCCCTGATTTCTACTTTGCAGAACTACATATTATATATACCTTACTGCTTCCTTTTACAAGTCTACATAATCATTGAAAACAATACTCTTTCTGCCTTATATTTGATTTCAACAGTCATCTACAGAAAATTAAAGTGAAACTTCACTTTCTCAATCAACACTATTTTTATTCCTTATGCTCTTGGCATTAGTAAATAGATAAGTATAATATATTTACTTGTTTTAAACTGTTTTTTACATTCCTTTAGTTACTTCTATGGTTTCTATGCCTAGGCAAATTATGTCATACCTACTAGTGTCTTTGGAAAGGAGGGGTTCTCTTAGCTATGCATACCCTGCCTGCATGCCTGAGCTAAGGGCAGATGAATTCCAGGAAGTAAATGCTACATGAATCATCTGCCCTTACTCAAGATGGCCACAAATGCTAGGGGGTGTTTTTCAAAGTGATTTCTCAGCAAAATAAAGCATGGAGACATTGTTGAATGGGTGAGTTTGCTGTGAATATTAAAAATAAATAAAACAGCACTTTTGGTTTGTGGTGCTCAGATACAGTGTAGTTCTGCTTTAAGAAGTTGTGTTGCACCAATGAAAGTTCCTTCTTGGTATTCATCTACATTTTTTCATATGTTTAATAGTGACAGAAACATGGAAGCATAGGTAAAATGTGAAAGTAATATTAACATTTATTTTAAAGTAAGTGCAATAACAAAAGCTCACCAATCTTCAATATATTTTCAATTTAAATTAAAATTATACTGAGTTTACTCTGTAAACAGATATGTCACTGTCAACAGGGATGGAACTTCTGAAAAAGAAGACCTTGAAGCCTGGGCAAAGGGCAGTTGTCTGTGACCTTAGGGATGTGTATTAGAGACAATCTGGCTTCTGCTCACCCTACCATAACCAATGTCATTTATCCATTCTGTTATTATGGTGCAACCATTAGAGCTGAATTTCTGCATAGCCAACATAGGCTGTGGCCTAGGGTGGAAGGGCTGTGAAGGTCAGGGAACAGTCACCTACAGATAATGACTTTTAGTAACACATTACTGCACATAATAATAGAAATCCTGCCTGCTAGTTCAGTGTAGCCAGGTCCCTATTGTTGTCCCAGTGCATGTTGTGCCTCTTTGTTAGTGGAATAAGGTAATGTGCAAGTACTCTTTATGCAGTCAGTAGCCTTTAAGAAAGGCCTGTCAAGTATTTGGGAAGCTGCATTATAATTTTAAATCTGTGAAATGATGTACAATTTATTAGTACAAAATTTTCACCTTCTATCTTTCTCCACAATCCGCAGATAGCAGTACAGCTGCACAGCTCCAGGCAGGCTGATGATCAGTTGCAAGATATTTGTCAGGATTTATGGTTTATACCCATTTCTTTGGTGTGCTGGCATCTTATTAAAAAGTCACAAAAAAGATAAACTATTTTGTAGAATGATTTCTGATTAGAAATGTAAACTTTTCACAGAGATCTCATTGTGCAGTGAGAAACAAGCATTTTGGCCATGCATTTGACAAGTGACTGTCTCAGGGCTATATAATTATAAAGAAGAGATGACAGTAATTGTTGGCAGCCTTGACAAAAAGGTGGTTATCTGTCAAGTTGTTTCTATTTTTACCATGTAGAAAATCTGACTTATTTCTCGCAGGCTTTCAAAAAATATTTTCCAAAGTACAAATTATATTTTTGTTCATCCCTAAACTTTGCACAGTATAAATCTGAGGCTCTCCCAACTAAATGTAAATACATATTCCTCATTTAAAGCACGGTTAGATAAAAATGAGATTGCATTATAAACACAAAAAATAATAGCCTTTTCACAGGCATCTGTCAGATGTGTGTACGGTTTTCACTGATCCACACAAAATGGATCAAGTAATATCTAAGTAATATTTATCAATTTTAATGTAGTGATATCTTCTATCAATGAGCTCCACAAGCTACATAGAAATAAAACAGGCTGCTCAAGCCATCTCAGGCTCAAACATAGGTAGGCTGGTCTTCCCTCTGACTCATGGGTCAAGGAAAAATCTAATACTAAGACAGATGTGGTCTTTTAAGCCACCAGTGTTTTCACGTCACCCTTTATCTCATGGAATAGATCTAAATCAAGAAGGTTGGGAGCTGTTCCTTTGGGCTTGTGTTTATAAGCAAATGCTATTTGCTTTCAGGTACATGTGCAGCACCCTCCTAGTTAGCTAGGGGGAGCTAGAATCCTGATTGTCACAAAGGAGGGCTAAGTAGTCAGGAGGACAAAGTTAAGTCAAGGCTGAGGACATAAATTTCATTAACGCAACGCTGTATCACAAAAAATGGCCTGAACAGGAAGGGGAGTAAATCTTCTGGAGGGCAAGTGGCTAAGGGATCCTTGCCAATCCCCAACAGGAGGCTTGGTAAGGGGCCAGGACAACCTTTAAGGGTAAGGGAGCCTGTTCAGCAAGAGAAGGAGGAAGGAGGTGAAAGAGAGGTTGAGGTGCAGGAGCCTGGGAGGGAACCAAGGCTGAAAGGGGCTCACCTCCAGGAGTGATGCCTGAAAGGACAAAGGCTGTGGACTTCACCAACCCCCTGAGAGAGGACCACCTGGCAGCAGGGAAGGAGCACCCCAGCTTGAAAGTTTGATAGCAGTCACCAACCCACCAACAGCCAAGAAGAAGGACTCGGTGAGTACACCTACACCCCTGGGCTGGAAAGGGAAGAGAGCATTTGGTTGGGAAACTTTACTCACTCTACAGCTGGGACTATTGCCCTCCTGGTAGTTACTATTTGATTCCCTGTCCAGGGCTTCATCCATACAGCCAGAATGAGGAGCATCTGGGGTTGGAGAGGTACATTGGGAGATGCTGGTTACCTCTCTAGAGGAGGATTTTTGTGCAATATAGTTTAAGGAAGTTTGTCCTCAGTTGCCATTCCATTGGGCATCCCATATACCCCTTACCCTATCTCAGTTTAAAACCTCTAATAAAACTTCAAAACAAAGCTCAAGGACTGGTGTCTGTCTCCTGGTACAAGTCTGAATGGAAAAGTGTGTGTTGCCTGGCTGTGCAGAACTATAGGGGGACCCAAATACGCAGCATCTCCTAAAGGGATAGTGCTACATGTGGGGGCTTGTTTGGGATTTTCCTATAGCAATCTGCCTGCCATTACCCCTAGGAACCGAAGAGTCAAGAAAGTGATATGGTTACCGACGTTGCCCATAGCAGCTACACCAGGCTTATCTGGAGACCTCCCTGCTGCTCTACAGGTGGCTGGTGAAAAGCTCTGTGATTTTGATTAATCTTCTCAAGTCAGTGTATTACTGTCGCTATTGCCGTTGCCCGGAGCAACTGGGATGATCAGTAAAGTTGCAAATGTCTTTTTGCTGCTCTACATTACTGTCAGCCTGCTTGCCATTGTCCGGAGCAACCGGAGCAGCCAACCAGTCTACACAAGTCCCTTTGCTGCTCAACAGGTATGGCTCCTATAAGACACTATGTATGCAGTGTACCAGCTAATGACAGTGAACTGTCTGTCGCTTCACTGCATGCCATTGCCAGGAGCAACCAGGTGGCTAATCAGTGTTCATGAGTCTTTCTGCTTCTCAACAGGTGGCTACTACAAAAAACATTGTTCTGCCAAGCTCATTGTTGTCTTCAAATGTCAGTGCTTGCCACCTGTCCTTGCTGGACCTTGTTCGGGGCAACCAGAGTGGCCTGCTGCCTTGTGGATTGCAAATGCCCCACTGTTTTACACAAATTGGGCCCAGAGATTTTATTTGTACAACTATGTTCAGCAGGGGGTGTGCTTTGTACCTCGCTGCTGTCCATAGCAACCGCTGCGCAACGTCCTTGTCACAGTTCCTGCCAAGTCAGTAAGTTGAATACTGCCTGGAACTTCAGGGGTTAAACGTTAGCGCGGGAAAATTCCTGCACGGCAGACTGGCTGGTGCCAAGAAGTCATAAGGAAGGGGGTAGCCACACCCAGAAGAACATCCATATATCCACCAAGTACTCCCAGCATGCTGTGAGAGGAGGAAGATGGTGGTTCTACTTCCAATGGGTCTGCTGGACTCTGTACTGGAGGCTACCCTGGTGGACACCGGTACGCCTGGAGCATAGCGGTTGCTTTGCTCTGGTACTCGTGGTGGGGATGGAGAGACTTTTTATTTTATGTCCTGAGTGCAGGAAACTGACTTCCCTGATTGGAGCATGGATAAGGTGTGGGCACTGTGAGGTGCCATTGACCAGGCTGCTGCCCATCGATTTGGCGCCGTGCACATATACGGCCAACCTACAGCAGATGTTCCAGAGAAGCCAGCCTCACCCTCCAGCCCTGCACCATCTGTCTGGGAAGAGCCAGTCAGTGAAGACAGCCATTCCTCAGGGGAGCTGGCAGAGAGTGTCAGTGGTAGGGAGATAGATTGGGGGTCACTTAGAATCAGCCAAATTTGGGCCCCTAGAAGTAGAAGAACAAGAGGACTGGCCCTTAGAGCAGTCTGAGGAGGAGTGGGACTGGGGGGGAATTACACAGAGGACTATGAGTCCTTAACAGGCCCATCATGGAGCTTATATACCCCAGAACCTGCTGGACCTTCCCAAAAGGACTGAGCCTGTCCAAATTCCCCTCAGTTGGGGCCTGAATTCATTGCCTCTTGGCCTAGAACCAGAGCCCCTAAACCTTGTGTCTATCTAGGACTGGGGAGCAAGGAAAAGTTGCCTCGGTTTTTTAGGTTCCAGAGGTTAATACAGCAACGAGTGACTCTGGAGTGGGGATGGGACTACCCGTTTCCCAAACCATAAAGGACATCATTGATGACTCCAGGCAGGAATGGGATGACAAGCTTGTCTGCGGCTATTTGCGTGTCCCCAAGTCCTACCGCACTTGGGTTTTGTCTGTGGTTTTTCATATGGACTAAGTCGGACTTCATTGTTGCTACCTCCAGACAGGCTGGTCTAGGAGTGTCCTGAGAAACCACTCAGTCTTTGTTGTCTCTTTAGGAGGGGCTCCTCTCCAAATAATATTGCTACATTATATAGTTAGCTAGCTAGTGCTAGGATTGCATTTTTCTTCTTTCTTATCCACTGTTCTGCAAGTTCCAGGATGGCTGTCTCTCTGCTACAGAACCAAGAAGATGATTTCTGCACATCATGAAGTATTTCCCTTAAGGGGAAGGTACTTCATGTACTTGTTTGCTCTTCTGCATATATGTTTATGTGCATATTTTACACACACACACACACACACACACACACACACACACACACACACACACACACACACATATATACACATATATACACACACACACAAAGTATATATGTGTGTGTGGATTTGCATTTATTTTTCTACGGCATCATTTATTTGTATATATATTTTATTATATTTCCCCTATCCAGTTTTATACCCTTGTGAGGGATGCCCTTCTCCTGGGCTCAACAGCCATTTTTGTTTTGCCCCCAGCAAATGAGGACATGGCTGTGTTTTTAGTGGGGGGTGAATGTAGCGTCTTAGTTAGCTAGGGGGAGCTAGAATCATGATCGTCACAAAGGAGGGTTGAGTAGCAACCTGGGTGTGATAGTCAGGTCGTCAAATTTTGGTCAGGGCTGAGAGGCTCTGCAGGCCAGCTCCTCTGGAATTTCCCCCTGCTCTAGAGCTTTGGAGGAAGGTCTAGAGGCAGTGGGTGGATCTGAGGAGTGGCTGACTTGTACTCTTGAGGGATCCTGGCCAATCCCCAACAGGAGGCTTGGCAAGGGGCCAGGACAACCCTTAAGGATAAGGATAAGTCTGCTCAGTAGGAGTAGTAGGCGTAGGATGGAGGAGGTGGAAGAGAGAGGTTGAGGTGCAGGAGCTTGGGAGGGAGCCTGAAAGGAGAAAAGCTGTGGACTTCACCATCCCCCTGAGAGAGGACCACCTGGCAGCAGGGAAGGAGTGGCCCAGATTAAAGGCCTGGTAGCAGCCACCGCCCCAACAGCAGCCCAGGAGAAGGACTCCGTGAGAATACCTACACCCCCCTGGACTGGAAAGGGGAGAGAGCATTTGCTTGGGAAACCTGATTTGCTCTACAGCTGTTTAGCTAGCAGAGAGGATCACAAAGCCCAAGGGCCCCGATTGTCATGTGTGCTGCCACGGACAGATGGAATTAATATGTGTGGCATTCATGTATTCATGCAGGCTAATATGTATGCGGTGAAGCACAGTGGCTACATGGTTAGCACTTCTGCCTGGCAGCACTTGGGTTGCTGGTAGGTTAAATGGCTCCTGTCTAATTTGGCCCTTAGATTGTATGCTCGAGGGTTAGGAACGGATGTGAATGTACATGATTTTTTTATATATATAGATAGATAGATAGATAGATAGATAGATAGATAGATAGATAGATAGATATACACAGAAATATATACATACACACACCTCAAAGATGAAAGGTACACTTTTTAATCAGAGTATAACATCAAGTCAATTAAACTTCTGGGATATTGATCTGGTCAGTTTAGTAGTAGAGGGGGTTGTTAATCAGTTTCAGCTGCTTTGGTGTTAATGAAATTAACAGGTGCACTAGATGGGTAATAACAAGATGACCCCCAAAACAGGAATGCTTTACAGGTGGAGGACACTGACATTTTTTTCCCCCACTCATCTTTTCTGACTTTTTTTCACTAGTTTTGCATTTGGTTAGGCTCAGTGTCACTACTGGTAGCATGAGGTGATACCTGGACCCTACAGAGGTTGCACAGGCAGACCAACTCCTCCAGGATGGCACATCAATATGTGCCAGAAGGTTTGCTGTGTCTGCCAGCACAATCTCAAGAGCATGGAGGAGATTCCAGGAGACAGGCAGTTACTCTAGGAGAGCTGTACAGGGCTGTAGAAGGTCCAGCAGGCCACTGGTGTGAACATCTCTGACCAAACAATCATAAACAGACTTCATGAGGCTGGCATAATGTCCTCTAGTGGGCCCTGTGCTCACTGACTGGCACCATAGAGCTCAATTGGCATTTGCCATTGAACACCAGAATTGGCAGGTCCACCACTGGTGCCCTGTGCTTTTCACAGAAGAGAGCAGGTTCACCCTGAGCACATGTGACAGACGTGAAAGAGTTTGGAGAAGCTGTGGAGAATGTTATGCTGCCTGTAACATCGTTCAGCATAACCGATTTGGTGGTGGGTCAGTGATGGTTTGGGGAGGCATATCCATGGAGGGATGCACAGACCTCTACAGGCTAGACAATGGCACCCGACTGCCATTAGGTATTGGGATGAAATCCTTGAACCCATTGTCAAACCCTGGTGCAGTGGGTCCTGGGTTCCTCCTGGTGCATGACAATGACCGCCCTCATGTGGCAAGAGTATGCAGGCAGTTCCTGGAGGATGAAGGAGTTGATATCATTGAATGGCCCCCATGCTTGTCAGATCTAAATCAAATAGAACACCTCCGGGATATCATGTTTTGGTCCATCCGATGCTGCCAGCTTGCACTTCAGACTGTCCAGGAGCTCAGTGATGCCCTGGTCCAGATCTGGGAGGAAATACCCAAGGACACCATCCATAATCTCATTAGGAGCAGGCCACGGAATTGTCAGGCATGTATACAAGCACGTGGGGCCATACAAACTACTGAATACCATTTTGAGTTGTTGTAATTAAATTTAAAGCAAAAATGGACTAGGCTGCTGCATCATGTTTTCACTTTGATTTTCAGGGTGTCTTTGAATTCAGTCCTCTGTAGGTTGATCATTTTCATGTCCATCAAATGATGGGGCATCCTTACGTTCCTAACAAGTTCATATTGGTATAGATATCCAGCATGATATTTTTCCCCATTGAGATCTGATGTGTTTTCAAAGTGTTCCTTTAATTTTTTTGAGCAGTGCATATTAAAATATATGTAAATTTAAAAATATATTAATTTAGATTATGTAAAGCACTGCATACATTGATAGTGCTATATTATACTGTAACTACCTGACCTGTATTAAATAAAAATATAACAACATTTTTAAAAATAGGTGTATGGAGGGGTATTTGAGGACTGGGAAGCAGGACAATAAAGAGGAGTTGGAATTTAAGCTCTTTGATGGGTCCTGCCCTGGAAATGTCTTCATGCTCTCCCCATTTTTCTTTCCCCACTGCAGTCTGACCATCTTCCTCTGCTTCTGTTGGTAGGTCCTCTGCTGAAAAACATCTACAACAATGCAGAGTATATTTTTTGACTAAGCAGTACCTTACAGGGAATGTAGGCAATAAGACTCCAGAGGGCAGCTACTCTTGATGCTGTGCAAGGACCTCCAGCAGTGTAATGCACATAAAATATAACTAAACTACCACTAGAACATCATTCTAATTATTTGCATGGGGTCTTCCTAAAACATTTGACTTACTTTAAGACAGTGGAAAAGATACAGGTTATCCAAAGTAAAGCAACAGCATCAAGGCTAACAACACAAAGGTTCAAGTGGAAAATAACGCATACTCTACACAGCATTGTCAGCAAAATCAAACCTATAAATTCTTCAAAATCTCAGCTGTGCAGTTGACCTCTACATAATTACAGTACAAACCTTGCTCATAAAATAGAGTCTCCTAGCTACAACAGACACATATTATTCCAGCAATGCATCAAATAGATGTTGCTCTATTGTACACATTCATCTAGAAGATTTCACAACCCTAAAGTTCAGGCTGGCAATTATATACTGCTAAACTGTCAGACTGTGCATTACTTATAAAATTAGATATCAGTAATGTCTCTACCATCAAGCAGTCTTAATTCATTATGAACACACCATTAGTTATACATCTCCATACATATGAAGAGCTCATCACCATTTAAATGCATTTCTCAAGCTACTCATTTCAACATACTAATTCATGTTCAGATGATGCTCTGGGGCATTTTAGATCTAAATGCTTGCCTTTAAATTAATATGCTATTTTTTGTTGTCTATTAAGAAAATGGACTAACCGAGAAGTTTTAAAAGACTATGAATCCTGCTATGAGCGAAAAAAGATGTACAATGCCATTAAAATTAAATGTTATATGTATTGCATGTTAATTTATTGATTAGTATATTTGTGTAACAGATTAAGTGGTGGGTCTTTGATTTTTTGTTTTTGTATTCAGTTTATTTTTGTTATATGCTGCTTCTTCATCTACTGGTAAAGCGGTTTATTTATAATTTTTTACATTTTTTTTTTTTGGTGAGACTGGTGTAGTGGGCATGCTCTAGTTTACTGGCCACTCACTCCGCCCCTCCCCATGATATTCAAATTTTATAATCCTGTCTCCATGTTTAGCTTGAAAAAGAGACTGCACCTCAAATTGCATTGCTGGAAATGGAGGGACACTTTTTATGGTTTCCAGGAAGTGATGTAGAATGTGGCAGCTAGCTGATGCGTTTCCGACTGGCGTGCAGGGGACTGGTGCTTGCACAGTTCAGCCCCGTTGGCACTGGTGGCCCGACGTGGCGAACCGCTTCCTCTGGCTGTGGCTCCTCCTACTCCCAGCTGATTGGCCATTAGGTGGGAAGTTGGATTTCTCTTCTACAATACGCCACACAGCTGTTTTTAGACCGGGTCCCTGGTGTAAGTGGATGCTATCATTTTGTTTATAATATTCATTTGGAGTCCCTTTTGTTTCCTTACCAGTCACACAAAATTTGGTTCTTTGGGCACATCGATGTAGTATCTGTGAAGTATCTCTTGGCCTTCTTGAGAGGTTATGGACTAACTAAAGGGCTGGTTTTGATCTATGCATGTTTTTTGGAACCTTTTATATTTGCAATAAATGTATTATCCTGTGCAAATATATCACATGTGTTTATGACATTTGATATCTGGGCGGTTTCTCTTATCTTTTCATTCATGTGTCAAAGAGTTTGCAGTAAAAACATCAAATTGTATGTTACTTTGTGAGCAGCATCAAATATTAATGACTATGTACTCTGTAAAAGGCTGCAGAAATGGTTGCTCTGCTGTCTCTTAGCCGTGAAAACATTACGGTGCTGCCTCTATAGAAATAAAAAAGACATGCCTTTTTCATAATAAATAAGTCACTGATATGACTCAGCTATTTGAAATTACTGCTTCATGTACCACTAGTGGAGAAGCCCTGGTCTAGTGTTGATGTGGTAGGTATATGTCAGTGTGCTCCTTCATACACTTGGAAAACATATCCTATAATCCTTAGGTTTGCAGAACCAAGATGGTGGTTAAGGCTGTACTCTGACTGCCATGAACTACATTTGCCATGTGAATTCTTCTTGAATCATAGTGTATTTCTTCCAGATTTGTGCAGTAATCCAATGTAAAATGTTTCCTCTGTGCAAGCGTTTCCTGTAATAAAGACCAGTCACTGCTACTGGTCTTGTCTCCACCCTCTCCTGTAGTTTTCTGCAGGCAGCCTGTTGTGGGTGGGGCTTGCTGGGTCCCTCCCACAGCTCTGCTCTCTGCACAGGCTCTGTGCAGCGCAGTGATGATGTCACTGCTACTTTCATGCAGTAATGTCTGGGTTTCCCTGGGCATTTAGTGCAATCAAAGTGGATTTATACCCTTTGTAGCTATTGAGGTATATATCTCAATGAAAGCTTTTGTGCCTGGAGTTTAGCTTTAAAGCACAGTTAAGCATACTATATTCTTTGTTACCGCTCTGCTAGTTTGACAAAACTTCCCAATTTAACAGAACAAAAAAAAAAATATGACTTTCAGTTACAATCCTTGGCAATTATAGGTTGTAATAAAGTTAATAGAAAAGCATTTTCTGTTTGTTATGGGATTAAACAAATGGTGCACAAAACATAAGGAGAACACTCAATTTACCTCTCTCTGCTCACTACATATTTTACAGAGCCATGTGGGTCGCTTCAGGCTGCCAACAGTTTCAATTCCACATTTAGTGCAGACTTTCTGTGGGAGAAAGAAACAGATCAGTGCACTTTTAGCTTATCTATTTTTATACTCCAGATTTAGTTATTTCCTAAAGGTCTTTACTTGATTTAAGGAAACTGGTAGGATGCACAGACGTTGCAATAAAAAGGTCTTGTCTAATTTAAATATCTTCTTCCTGTGTAGCTTTGTAGGGCTACTTTTCCTTGTAGCTACCTTTCATGTAATGGCCAGCTTTCTTTAATTAATCGACAGAGAAATTTTACAGATTTGACTTTTCTATTCTGCCTGCTGGATGTTTTTCAGATGATGAAACAGTAGTAAAAATAGTTTCTCATTGTGCTACATTTAAGTTAAAATATTAAAAATTATCTTGTTGGAGTTGGTACATACTTTGTTTTTGTGTGGTTTCCCTGATGGTGCTCCTATTTCTTTCCACAACACATTCGTATTTTGCAGTTTTAAGTTAATGTACATTAATTTTTTCTTTCATTTTGGAAACTTCTCTGTACATGACAAGCTTAGAAATCACAATGTCCCTGAAGTTAACTGAGAATCAGATTAAATGCTAACACGTTGTTACACCCATATTTAAAATGGCTGTATAGGCAGAAGTTTTTTTTTTTTTTTACCTTACTGCAGATGGTGTAAACCCAGTCGTAATAAGATTACCTTACAATATGCAATAAAAATGGCCAACAGTGGATTCAGTGTATAAAGGGAAACATCTAATCTTATCTCCATCTTTCTTCTTGTTCTGAGAGTTTATCAAAGACTTAATCAGAGCTAAAAATGACCCAAGATTCTCAATGATTGAATTAAGCATTCTTAGCACTACAACTACCAGAAAAGGAAACCTCAACCCTAAATACAAAGGCAAAGGGGGGGATTTACTATAACAGGTGCACTCTGAATCTGGTGCAGCTATGCATGGTAGCCAAGCAGCTTCTAACTTCAGCTTGTTCAATTAAAATTTGACAATAAAACCTGGAAGCTGATTGGTTTCTATGCAGAGCTGCACCAGATTTTCCGCTCTCTAGTTTTAGTAAATCCCCTCCATTGTCTTAAATGTTAAGACAGGAGTTACATCCACTTTCACCACTACCAGTGGTGACCATGATCAAAGGTGAAAAGACCAAAGCTCCTACTGTCTCATTTGCAGCAAAGCACACCCCCCTCTGAAAATGTTGTGTATTCAAGGAAAAGCACTTTGAAGAATGCAGGTGGTTTCTAAGGATCCATGCCATTTGCTTTAGCGGTTGTACACCCACAGATGACTTGATCAGAGATTGCTAGGTTTAGGTTAAGTGTTTTCAGAATATAACAGTGATATGCATGTGTCAGCCTTTCACAGAAGCCCCTTCAAAATACATACACTTAAAAGCATGGTGAGGAAAAGCATGAGCAATTGGCTCCAGTGATGGTTTCAAAATATAATGAACTATGTCACATGGGACATTCAGAGAAAACTAGTGCCAAAAAATGTTTGGTCAAGGTGTTTCCTTGAGAGGAACCAAAGAAAGCTGGATGTATGTGGTTTTGGACAATGAAAACAGTCAATCATTTGTCACTTCAGAGTTCTTCAACATGCTTAATGTTTTGTCCTAAATACAAATACATAATGATAGAGAGGAGTCCCTACACCAGAAGATATACATCACGTACACTTCATCAGTTTGAATGGTTACATCTCACCACTTGACAAAAATCATTCTCCTGCTGGGAAGAGACATCCAAATTGTGCACAAAATACACAAACAGTTGGGAACATGGTGCCTTTGCTCTTAGTAGTAACTAAGGTTGGCTTATTTTTGACGCTGCTTGATCCAGTGAGTGTGCACTTGTAAAACTGTTATAGTGATATTAAACACACAGCAGTTCGCTGTCATTTAAGTGCTATAACAATATCTACAAAGATCAATGGCAGTGAACTGCTGCAAAAAATACCATGTAAATACCTTACTTTCCAGTTTGTTTTGTAGAGGTGATCTTTTCCTGCTTGATCCATCTGAAAGGAAAGATCAGTGGGAGGAGCCTCCAGTAAGCTGATGACGTATGGTATATAGGTCATCTAAACAAGTTTGAGATATCAACCCGTTTCTGCAAAAATTGAGGAAGTGAATTGATTGCCCGTGCCCTGAAACAGGTACATGCACACTAATGGTGGCAATGGCCACTCCATAGGATCAGAATCTGAAGCAGGGACACGGATATTAAGGTAGTACTGCTGAATGGTAAAATCAGCAAGGTTTATTTTACGTTACATAAAACAAATGTAAAAATGCTGAGGTTGTGTTGTATACCATGCAATATTTAATGTGATTATTATTTTTTTTTACATTCTGGTTTTAATGACGCTTTAAGACACCCCTTTCACCTCTCAACATGTATGCTATGTGGATTCAAAAAAAGTATTAAATCTGAAAATAGGTCTTCTCATGAGTAATCAAATAGGAATGATATTCGAGTTAGCCGCTACCATGGGTTTGCAGTGAATCCTGCACATTTGCAGTTTGCAGACCTGACAAATTATGGTAATGTGGAATTTCACTTATGTATTCACAGTGTTCTGCCTGGCTCTTGAATTTCGGTCAACTGGCTTCACAGGGTCAATAAGGAGGCTTTTGATTAAGCTAGCTCCCTTACTATAAAAGGGGGAATGCCCAGCAACCTTACTGACAATGTGCTTTAGCTGTGATAGATAAAGCAAATCAAAGAGAACAGAGTACTGGATGCAGGGGTACAGGGAACTGGAAGCAGGTCACAGGATACAAGGCACAGGATCAGGTAGCGAATGGTTCAACAATGAAGCACCAATCTTCATCAAGGAAGGGATTAAATTCCCAGTGGCCAGTATCAGGTGCAGCCTAATTACTAGGATAAGCTGACTGCTGGGAGACACCTGCTGGTGGCCACTGGAATGGCACCCTTAGGCTCTGAGAATCACGTCTGCTAAATATGAAGTTCTGTGTGAAACTGGGCAAATCTGCCACAGAGATGTTTGACGTGATTTGGCAAGTTTATAGGGATGCTGCAATGAGTCGTTCAAGGTGTTTTGAGTGGCACATTTGCTTCAAGATCTGAAGGACATCACTGAAAGACAAGGAAAGATCAGGAAGACCTTCAACGAGCTCAACCTCCAAAAATGTTGAAACAATTTGGCAGCTTGTGCATGATGATCATCTGAGAACAATCCACAACACTGCTGCCATTGTCTGCGTGTCATACACAACAGTCCAGGCAATCTTCATGTGTGATTTAAACATGCACCGTGTTGCTGCCAAGTTCATCCCCAGGCTGCAATGATTTCCCTTCCACACCTACCCTTCTCACCAGATTTGGCTCCTGCAGACTTCGCCCTCTTCCTGAAGATGAATATCCAGCTCAAAGGTCGCTGTTTTGACAACATTGTGGAGATTCAGCTTTGAAAGCAGAAGGTCCTTGACAAAGAAGACTTCGTAATAAAGCTAGTTTCAAAACCTTTTGATACCACCGTGTGTGTGTGTTTATTTATTGGGGGGGTTGCGTACACCTGAGTCTACCATGGTCCTTGTATTTAAAAGATTCTATTGTTCCCAGGCTTGGCAAAATTTGGGCATATTGCCATGGAGCCAAGCGGAAAGTTTTTTTTGTGGAGTAGGGTCCAATATACATGCAATTTGACCTCTGAGATCGACAGGTGCCCAGAGAGCCATTCTTTCGCAATCTCCTGCTCGTGGCTGTAAAGATAGGCATCATGAGAGTAAATTGGGATTTGGGATAGGCCATCTGGTTTACGGTTAAGGAGGGCCTCGAGCATATGTAGTTGCACCAATTGACAGAAAGGTGTGTTCAGCATATCATAAACCTGGCACCACAAATGCTGCCCTACCAAACAGGTCTCCTAAATATGGACAAAGGTGTCTCCTTTCAAATTGCCATGATAGCATGTGCAGAAGTGTTAGGATTGATGAAGGCTAGCCTAGTGGGGACCATGTACCACTGGAGTAGTACTTTGTAACTAATGTCCACCCCAGCAGCATTACAGGAGGAAGACTTAGTAGTTGCTCAAATTTGAGTAGTTGCTCAAATTTGAGTCTAGTGGTACAACCTGTAGTTGTAGGTCACTTTCCCATTTTCCAGCATAGCTTAGGAGTGTAGCCTGGTAGATTTGCCACAGTGTCCACACAGACTGGGTCTAGGCTGCATATATCAGCATTTGAAATCTCACTTAAACTTTACACCTCAGTAAAATTGATTATGGAAGTTCCAAGCTGAATTAATTCCCTAAACCTTTAGCATAAGCCTTGTCTGGGGCAAGACCCAGGTCGGAAACACTCTGGAAGGTTTCTCTAACATTTATCACTTTCCCTCAGCTCACACCACTGAACAAATTCCTCAGTGAATGGCTGGGGTAAACAAGTATTCTTAACTCAGTGATTGCCTTACACTTGTTACTGGAGATTCCTTCTCAAAGTTATGAGGCAGAAGCAAACACACTCAGTTTAGGAAAGCCTGCAGAGTCCAGAAAATGTAAACATACGGTATCTCAAGCTGGCTACATACAGCTGTAAGACATATTGCATTTAATTAGGGATACTTAATGCTTAATCTCCCTACATGAGGTTATAGTGACTGAGGCCCCAATCCACGCAACTAAAGTGGATGGAGGAAATCTCCCTGCTATGCTATTATTTTCTGACAGCAGGGCTGTTTTGCTGTCAGAATACACCTATCAGCTCTGCAGCCGATTGGCTGCAGGCGCTGATTGAACAGAAGTTGCCACCAGTCCCATTTAAGAGAAGTTGCTCGTTAGATCGACTTGTGTCAAGTGGGAGCATCCGTAAATGGATTGAAATTCAGCTGGTCCCTGCTGAACAGGCCACATTTTGATTCATCCAATTTCTTACAACTGGCTGCTTACTGAAATTATATACATTTTGGTTTCTTTTATGAGTGTGTGTGACATTTTGAAAAAAAAACATGAAATATATTTTCCTTTAATAAAAGTCTTTAAAAATTTATTATATTACCTTCTTACAGTCTTGACAGAAGACAGACGTTGTGCCCAATAATCCAAGGTGCTCTCCACAAAGCAAACACTGTGACATCCCATTTCCCATCACATTTTTCCGCATGTTTTCTAATCTCTCCACAAGGCGCCTGCAAGCAAAAGGAATAAATTCATCATCATAATGGATTTGATGGATGCTGATATCTTCCTACACGTAATGCTGATAACTACAATCTTAACTTGTTTTCACTGCTGCTGAGAGCTGGAGTGGTTTACTAAAGAATAGTGTACCGGGATTCAAAAGAATGCCATCTGTACAGCAGCACATAAAATATGCACAAAATAACTGAACAGAAATGTACCCAACGTCATCAAATATTTTGCCATGTTGAGAAACCCAGCAAAATATTATCTTATTAAAGGTTTTGCCTGAATAATTAAACAAGTTGGGATAATCTAATAAAAAGAATATATTGATTCTTACAAATTGTTGTACCTTAAACCTGATTTTATAATTGATATGGCAATTACTAGCATGACTATTTTTTTCATAGTTTTAAAAATACAGCCTTTGGTAGATCTAACTATAACCCCTTAAAGTAGTCATAGACAGAGAGATATCTACCTTAGAACAGGTAGGGAGATCCATATTTGAGAACACTGCACCCGCCACAATGTACGGTATTTGTCTGTCTGTCTGACATCATAGTAACTTCTTTGAAACTCAACTATTTTTTGCTAGTTTTGGATAGGGCTGGGGACCTTGGATAGGTTGAAAAGATCTCCCCTCTGGGACACAATGTATCAAACTTTACTGTGCTCCCTTAGGAAGATTTCCTCTAACTTCTTTTGCGGTCAACAGGATGGAAAGTGAGGGGAAATCCCCTAATGGGATCACAAACAGAAATAGAAACACATACAGAGTACAGTGCTGGGAAAATGTATTTGCCCCCTTCCAGATTTTTTTTTTTTGCATATTTGTCACACTTAAATGATTCAGATCATCACAAAATTTTAATATTACACAAAGATAACCATAGTCAATACAAAATGCAGACTTCAAATCATAATTTAATTTATTAAGGGAAAAAAGCTGTCCAAACCTGCCAGGCCCTATGAGAAAAAAGTAATTACTCCCCCCCTTCCCCATTACTAAATCATAAATGAACTGCGATTAACCACATTTTTTTGGAAAACTGAGTTAAATTTAACTTGCTACACCTAGGCCAGATAACTGGGAGACCTGTTGAATCAAGAAATCACTTAAATAGAATATGTCTGACAAAGTGAAGCAGGCTAAAAAAAAACAACTCACAAACCATCATACTACGATCCATAGCAATTCAAGAACGGGTGAGAAACAAAGTATTTGATATGTATCAGTCAGGAAAGGGTTACCCAGCCTTTCTAAGGCTTTGGGACTCCAGTGAACCACAGTAAGAGCCATTATTCAAAAATGGAAAAAAGAGCAGTGGTAACCCTTTCCAGGAGTGGCCGGCCTACAAATAAACCCAGAACATCTAAAGAACTGCAGGCCTCACTTGCCTTAGTTAAACTCAGTGTTTATGACACAACAATAAGAAAGACTGGCATTATATGAGAAGAAAAGAGATTTTAAGTGCTCAATTTGATAGTTCGTATGTATTAAAATCAATACAAAGCTTAATTCCATATTAACATAGAAAAAAAACTACATCACATTAGTAGCTTTGAAAAATATAAACCAACATGATACTTCATATGGCTTGAAGTTCACAATGTAACAATTCCAACTCCACATGTTTAACCAAAGTTCTGGCTTCTTCAGGAGTTTTACAGGTAGTTACATGTAATTGCTACTAGAAAACTACGATACAACAATAAACAATTTTAACTTTACAGAATTACAAAAAAATAGTAACAGAATCATCAATACAATACATACAAAATCAATATCTACGAATATCTACTAAATGTGGGTTTTTGTGGGGTTAATCCACCAAGGCCGTCCTTACCAGGTGTGTCTTTATATATTAAAAACCTGAACAAAAGATTGATTGCTTTGAGTTGATTAAAGATGTGCACTTGTTTGCCCAGAGATTGAGTTTAAAGGTCCTCTATGACAAAAAGAATTCAGAATCTGAATTCAAATCTTTGGATAATCATCTATTAACTAGTATGACAATAAATGATATGAAGGCATTGAATGGCTTAATGGAGCTGTGGGATAAAAGAAACTATTCAGATGAATCTGGTGCCCTTGTGGCAATTGGAGATAAAGTTGGGCCTCTTTCAGGAGCATCTGCTTCTACTCCATTAATTTTCCCTCCCCCCAACTTTACAAAAAAAAATCCAAAGTATTTCCCACTTTACAAGGGAATCCTAATATTTGGGCATTTACCCAGCAGGTTACCAAGGAAATTGAACGAGTAAAATGGAAAGGAAGATCAACATACAACTTAACATCAGGTCAAAAGACAGCCGTTTACATATCTTCTGGAGCTGCCCTGTTATCAGAGGTACTGGACAAATGTTGTTGACATTATATCCTCTATAACCACGGTTCTTGTACCACTATCTATTGAGGTTTGTCTGTTGGGTTTGATTCAGGCCTTAGCTATCTCTCGCACCATGAGAACCTCGATTGGTTTCTTGCTTTTTTATGCTCGCAAAGCGATACTATTAAAGTGGATGTCTCCTCATGCTCCCACATCCAGTTTCTGGAAACAACTGGTTAATATGGTTCTCCCCAGGGGCGGACTGACCATTTGGAAACTCGGGCACTGCCGAGGGCCCGGGGTCAGTAGAGGGCCCTATGAGATGCCCCTGGTACCTTTTTCATAGCCTTTTTTGAGTTTGGGCAAGGACACAGGGGCCCCATGATCCCCTATTGCCCGGGGGCCCTATGAGCTGTCAGTCCACCCCTGGTTCTCCCTATGTATAAATATACTTCTGAATCTCGGGGGTGTCCCGCTAAATTTATGAAGGTGTGGCATATCTGGATTGACTCTTTCGAATCAGTCCCTTCCACCTCTGATTAGGATCAAGTGATGGTTCTCTACCTCTTGTCACAGAATTGCTCGGTGTGGGTTGTCAGTGATCTTCTTCTGTGGGAATTGTCTTCTGCCATATCTAAGCCCTGTGATCTCATTGGGTGAGGTTGTCATTGTGACTGTGCGTGGCGTCAGACCCCAGCCCTTCTCACCAACTCGTGAACGAACGACCAGCTGATCTCACATCACGCGGTCACTTGCGTAACAATGCCACTCTCAGCTGCGCCCTGCACAAAGATTTTGCAGCTCGCAGGACCACAATCTATGTGACAGCAGCCTGAGAGCAAATGTTCCTGGGTCAGGTTAATTACGCAATTAACCCTTCACACTGCCACCACCACCTTTTTACAGAGGAGTTGGAAACTCACAAATCTTAGCAGTAACACTATTAGTATAAGCTTCTGTAATACACACTGTCACCACAGACAGATGTAATCAGAGGATTATTACATACAGTAGCACTCTTCAGAGACAGGGATTCTTTAGAGACAGTTCAACACTTTTCAGAAATTAGGATTTATTACTAAAAAGGTCAAACTGGTGCAATTAAAATATTTACAGAAAAAGATGTAACAAAGATATAAAGAGAGCAATAAAACAACAGGAAAATAAAAGAAAGAAGTTCAGAAGGCAGAATACTTGCAAAAGTCCTTGGTTTGAGCAGAGTCCAATCGTCCAAACAAAAGGCTGCTTTGGCTCTTAGATGGTTCCTAATCAATGTTAAAAGGAGAGCTCATTTTTCTCCAGGCTGACAGTCTTTTTTTCGATCATCTCAAAGGGGTGTCTCCTGAGAACAAATGGCCAATCATCCAATTTGGGGATGGGTGTTAGGCGGTAACCAAGGTTGTGACCAAATCCCTTACAATTTCATACTACGGTCAATAACCTTCAATCTCCTACATTGTAAGCTTGAAAGAGCAGGGCCCTTGAACCCATCGTGTATTGTATTGTACTGTTTTGTCTCAGGTTCTGTCCCCCCCCACTATTGTACAGCGCTGAGCAAACCCTTTGGCGCTATATTAATACTGAATAATAATAATAATAATAATAATAATAATAATAATAATAATAATAATAGGTACAGGTAGCAACTGGCAGATTAATATTTAGAATTATATTCCAAACACACAGGTACCAAACATAGCATATCCTGCCACTCTGGATAAAAGATTACTTTCTACTCTCTTGTAGGCGCTAACATAGAGATGTAAGGTGTCATGTGACTCATATTAAAATGACCTATCCGAATATATACTTCATATTAATGTGCCCAGTTCCTGAAGTTTATAAATTTGTATGAAAAATGACATGTGGAATGTACATTTTATGGCACACTCTAACCCTAATGGGCTAACAGGTCATGACTGACTGAGTTATTGTTTTACAATCGGGCAGAGGAAAGTGGTTTTCAAGCAGACCCCCTGGAACCAGACTAATTAGTGGTTTACAGCCATGGAGCTCATCTAGCTATGTTCATTTAGGATAAGAGGCACTTTTGACCTCTGTTCACTTACAGCTTCACATTCCATTCAAAAGGGAAGAGGGAGGACAGGAGAGACAACATGGCTGTGACCTAACAAGATGGCTGTTCATGTACAGCATCCATGGCTCTATGGCGCACAATCGTCACAGTCATCTGTTTCTTGTCATTCACCTTATGCTTTGCCTCGTTTTTTTTTTTTTACTATTATTTGTGATTTGATCAAGCCTGGGTATGCCCAATAGGCTTTGTTTTGTATTCTCCACTTTAAAAGTCATTAAAGATAATTTTCAAAACATTTTCAGCCGCGGCAAGTTTGAGCCATAACCGTCAGATTGTTATCAAACCATCCGATAAGGGTTGTAATCTGATGGTAATGGACTCCAAACAGTATGAGGAAATGGTTATGGATATTTTAAACAACCGAGAATGGTATAAGCAAATCTCTGCTACTCATTTTGATCAAATAACAACTAAGTATAGAAGCCTAATCAGTTGATCTTACAATGCAGGTGTTACTGATAAGAAAACATGGGAATTTTTGAATGTTAAGACTTCTTGAATGCCTACCCTGTATGCTTTACCTATATTCATAAAAATTTGACTCATCCCCCTGGAAGACCTATTTTGTCAGGCAAAGGTTGCCTTACAGAATCTGCTAGTCAATACAATCAATTCATCCTTGATCTTCTATGGTTTGTTTTGACCAATAATATGTTTATGTTTGGATGCTCCCACTACCTCCAGGTGAAGGGGGTTGTGATGGGGACAAGGTGTGCCCCATCGTATGCCAACTTGTACCTGGGGGTGAGCGGGAGCTCTTTTTTAGCTAGGATATTCAGGAATATCTTAATAAGGTACTAATCTGGCGCAGTTTTGCTGATGATGTCTTTATGATATGGCCTGGGTCACTAGCTGATTTACAGTCATTCATGTCCATTTTGAGGCAAAACAGCAATAACCTAAAATTTACAATGAATTGTCATCAGGAGACAATCTGTTTTTTGGATGTTCAGATCTTTATTGAAGGAGGTGGTTGTAAAGGCTCCACCCTCTTTAGAAAACCATCCTCAGGCAATGCCATCTTACTTGCCACCAGTTCCCATTCGGCGCCTTTGGTGTCACGCATACCCTATAGCCAATATCTTTGGTTGAAGAGAAATTGTACTAATCAAGATGATTTTGAAGTGGAGGCAAAAGTCCTCCAAAATCATTTAAGAGAAAGGGCATACAGCAAGTCATGCCTCAAAAAAGCATATCAAAGGGCTAATAGTCAGGATAGGCAATCATTAATTCATAAGAAGAAAAAGATAAAATTATGGTACTAAAAATGTCAAGTTAATTACAAGATATTCGATGCAGCACAGAGAGGTTTGTCAAATATTGAATAAATACTGGTATTTACTAAAGGCGGATAGCACAGTATCCAAATATGTGAATAACTATCCTGAAATAACCTATAGGAGGTCTTCATCTCTTAACGATCAGTTGGTTCAGAACCATTATTCAAATAAACCAAGGGATAGACCAAAAGAGAACTGGCACAGCCCCATGTGGAAGGTGCAGTTTTTGTAGATTTATTCCTCAAGTAGGTCAAATTACTTTACCCAATGGTCGCACTTACTGTATACTCCAAGATTCTTTGCGAATTGCCAGACATGTGCAATAATATACCTTATGAGATGTGAGTGTGGTGCTTTCTATGTAGAAAAAAACAAAAGACCGTTTGAGAGTTCGCGATCATGTAGCACTAATTTCTAAAAAGAAAATGGAAACACCCATCAGTCAACATGTGGGTTTGTACCATAGGTTTGACTTAGCTAAAATTCAGTTTTTTGCTCTGAACCATATACCTCCACATGAACGTGAAGGTGATGTGGACAAACCTCTTTTACAATGTGAAACAAAGTGGATATATATGCTATCTGCCAAACAAATTTCCCGGACAAAGGGCCCTGGTGCAGCTCTGGTGAAAGTGCTATGGATTGGTCCATGAAATGGTGTCTCAATTGGATCTTGTAAATTGTAAATAATAAATATTAATCTTTTTTGATTGTGAATTATATATTGAATTTTTTAAATACAGCTCATGGCTAGGTTAATAATGGGGCTTTTTTGTGGGTTTACTTGAGAGGTTGTTCCAATTGTTTACCAGGTGTAGGTGTTGTAGATACCACATCGATCTTTGCTGCTGATATGCTTTTTCTATATTTATTGATTTCCTATTTGTGAATAGGGATTTTTTTTAGCGTTCTTGATCGACCATCGGCCACCTGGGAGCGCTATCCAGGAGGAGGGTGCTGTGTGTCCCCTTATGGGGCAGTGCACTCTAGTGGGTCTGTCTGCCACAAGGTTCCAACTTCCAGCCTTTTGGTTGGCTTAGGCGAACCCTACTTGGACTCTGTGTTTGGGCAACAATGGATGTTCCAAGATGGTACCGTGGGGTTTCTGCACACGTGTGTGATGTCACTTCTGGAGGGCTTGTGAGCATGTATGGGCCCAATATGGGCATCTGCACCTGGCTGGTAATTATTGGCAGGGGGGGATTTTTAAGCCAGCTTTTGCTGACAGTATGGCTGTTACACCCAGCCTGTGACCTCGGAAGCACATAGTATGTAAGAAAGTTTTAGGGTGGTTAATTTCGTTTTGTCATGTTTAGTTGAATACCTTTTTTTGTTCCTTTTTTTCTGTCCTAAATTTGAAGGTCTCTTTGACTGTTTGGTGGGGTTTCTCCTCCAACCTTAAAAGTATTTTGTTGCTGATTTTTATTGCTGGATTCCCTGAGGTAAATAAGCTCGCCAATTTAATATTTTATATAAATATCCTATATATATATATATATATGTTTTTTTTTGTTGAGGTGGTGGGGCATAGGTTTTTCCCTCTTTTGGCTCATCTTGCTCTCTTTTGAGGATATAGACGTGGATGCTTGTTTGCTGGGTTTTTCATATATCAAGACACACCTGGTAAGAACGGCTTCGGCGGGTTAACCCCACAAAAAAACATATTTAGTAGATATTGATTTTGTATGTACTGTGTTGATGATTCTGTTACTATTTTTTGTAATTCTGTAAAGTAAACGTACAATATATATATATATATATATATATATATATATATATATATATATGTAAAGCGCTGTGTAAATTGACAGCCCTATATAAGTACCTGAAATAAAGTTAAAATTGTTTATTGTTGTATTTTAGTTTTCTAGTAGCAATTACATGCAACTACCTGTAAATCTCTTGAAAAAGCCAGAACTTTGGCTAAACATGTGGAGTTGTAATTGTTGCATTGTGAACTTCAAGCCATATGAAGTATCATGTTGGTTTTATATTTTTCAAAACTACTAATGTGATGTACTTATTTTCTATGTTAAAATGGAATAAAGCTTTGTATTGATTTTAGTGCATACTAAGTGTCAAATTTGTTGAGCACCTAAAAAAATCCCTTTTCTTCTCATATAATGCTGGATATTCATAATATAGGATGTGGTGCTAGCTGCTCTCCAGTCCACCTGAAATAAACATAGAATAAGAAAGAATAGGCAAAAATGGCATGCATGGGAGAGTTCCAAGGAGAAAGCCACTGTTGACCAAAAAGAATTCAAAGGCCAAAAACATCTTGGTTATTCACAAGAATTTTGTGAAAATATTCTGTGAATTGATGAGACAAAATTTAAACATTTTGGCAGGTGTGCGTCTCGTTACATCTGGTGTAAACTAACACAGCATTTTATAAAAAGAACATCATACCAAAAGTCAAACATGGTGGTAGTGTGATGGTCTGGGACTGCCTTGCAGCTTCTGGACCTGGACAACTTGCCACAATTGATGGAGCCATGAATTATGTGCTCTACCAGAAAATCCTAAAGGAAAATTTCCAGCCATCAGTTCAAGAGCTCAAGCTCAAGTGCACTTTGGTTATGCAGCAGGGGGTTGGGGGGCAATTACTTTTTCACATTGGGCCAAGCAGGTTTGGACAGCTTTTCCCCTTAATAAATGAAATCATCATTTAAATCATGCAATTTGTATTTACTTTGGTTATCTTTGAGTAATATTACAATTTATTAAATGATCTGAATCATTTAAGTGTGACCAATTTGCAAAATATAAAACATCAGGAAGGGAGCAAATATGTTTTCACTGCTCTGTATATATTTATATATTAACATGGTAAAAAAGTACTGCTTGAAAAAGGAGTGCACTTCCGCCTTCCACGGCCAGTGCATGCTCCTTAACGCGTCGCAGTGCACCCTGGGATCTGACGTCATGACGGCCACGCCGCCGCTACGTTCCAGCATGCGTTCCATCCGGCTTTGAGGGAGGACGTGCATGAAGGCTGGCCTCACCGCTGTTCCCCCTCCAGCCACCACACTGTTCCAGCCGAGAGCTGACCTCCCCACATCGCAGAGAGATGACGGCTCTTCACCCGGGTTACCACCCCACCGTTAAATATTGTTAACCACGGTTTTTATGCTTATGATTACTTCACACATGTGAGTGTTTCTACATTTAGACTTGAATTAAAAGACTTATTGCACTTAGAGGCGCTTCTCTCCTTTTTCTCATCTACAGAAGTTGCTACAGCTTATTTGGAAGCCTTGCCCTCAGTGCCACACGGAATCCTACGCTCTTCATACAGTAGCCACTAATACCACCATCACCCATACTACCATTTCCCAGGACTTTGCAGTGTTTGCGCTGTTACAACCCTTCCTCATGGTAAAAAAGTACACCCGTGGAAATGTATGACTCAGAATAGGCAAACATAAAATTTTTACTCTAACAGTGTTTTCAGAAAAATTAACCCCTACACAAAAAGAAAAGAAAATACTCTTGATCACTTTTTCAGTGAGACTATCAACAGAGGTAATGGTGCAGTTAAGTACACCCTTGTCCTCAGAGGCTGGTACTGTGTCTTCTAGCAGAATTTACATTTTGTATGTATTTACATAACAACCCACCAGTCACTTACATCGATTTGGTGAAATTTTTGATTGCTCCTTCTCCAGATGTTTGTGGGTTTAAGTGCATGAACTGCCTATTTCAACCTCACCCACAAAATGTCATCAGTATTTAAAATCTGGGCTTTGATTTGGCCACCCAACCATCCATTTCTTCTTTTTGAGCTATTCCTTGATCGATTTGCTAGTGAGTTTCTGATAATTATTGTGCTTAAGGATCCATTTCTGGTTTAACTTCAACTTGGATGGATAGCCTCACATTCTCATCAAACACTCTTGATATGATGGAAAATTCATAACAGACTCTATGGGTATGATTTACTCAAGGCAAAAAGGATATTCATTTTGCAAGGGAACTTGCAATTTTCACTGAATGAGAAGGTCTGCTAATTTCCATCATCCAATCACGTGCAAGCAAAAAATATGGTTTTATTATTTTTCTTGCATCCGATTGAATATTTTGTGCAAAAAGAATTTTCACCACATTCATCAAGCAAAGGGAAAATTCCCTTGCAAAGTACAAATTCCATTGCAATCAACTCATAAGTCCTGCAAGCTGCCCAGGTCCTGAAGCAGTAAAGCAACCCCAAACCACAACATTTGCATCACCATGCACCACAGCTGGTATGAGGTCTACATTTTAAAAAAATGGTGTGCTTGGAGACTGTGTTTATTCCCAAAATAATTGTAGCATAAACCTTGGAAACAACAGGTGGTGGGCATTGTAGGGTACACAAATATAAATTTTTACAAAATTATTAAAAAAAAAAAAATACAAATCTTTATCAAGCTTAAAATCCACAAACTGTAGAAGTATATCCCACATGGTGTACAGTGCCATATATACTATACATCATTTATTTGTAATCTTCCCAAAAAGGGGAAAGAAATTACAATGTGAATGTATTTTAAAAAAAAAAAATTCCTGCCAAAATGCCTGATGCATTTTGAGACTTGCTCTTCTTCAGGACACCAGATGGACCTTAATATTCAAGGTAAAAATAAAAAATAAAATATACCAACCATATACATTCTAACATAGTAATGCAAAGAAATCAAAGTCTGAAAATAAACAAGTTACACTGTTGTTGTAAAATGATGTAAATTACACCAGATTTAGTAGGAAAAACCTGGCCTGTACATACATAATAAAAGCCAAGAAAGGTCAATGCACCGCATCCAGACCAACCAGGAGGCAGCATGGGAAACCTAGCACCGAAACATACGCAAAGATCCCCGAGGATGTTGTAACACACAAAAAAGGAATTGTCTAGCCATAAAATAATAATAAATGCTGTAAAGACCCCAATAAAATAAAATGTATAAATATGGTTGGTATATTTTATTTTTCCTCCTTACCTTGAATATTAAGGCCCATCTGGTTGCTCCTTGAAGAAGAGAAAGTCTCGAAATGTGTCAGGAGTTTGGGCAGGGGTTCTTGTTATTTCTCTATAAATTCACAATGTAATTTATTTCCCTTTTTTAATGGAAGATTTCAAATAATATATCAGGTATATTTTATGGTCATTATTGTGGATTTTTAAATAAAGCTTTGTGTGTATTTGTATTTTTTTTACTCGTTTATATTTGTGTGCCCTAAAAATCCCCACCACTTGTTTCCAAAGTTTATGGTATAAGGTTTTTCTCCAGAAATACTGTCTCCTGTTTGCAACAAAGATGTCTACAATGGCCAAACAGCTCTCTCTGATTCAACAGTCCACATCACATTGTCCTGGAAGGCCTGTTCTTTATGTGTCCAATGGTAAACTGTAATCTTGCTATAATGTTCTTTTTGGACAACAAAATTATCACAAAATATTGAGGACGTTAAAAAAAGCATTGCTAGAACAGTATCAGACCATGTATATGGTTCCACTAACACCTGCTAAATGCACTGAAATTGTCACATGAAATCTAGTTTTTGACCAGGAGATGGCACAATTAGACATGTTACTGCCAATAGAAAAATCAAGATGTGCTCTTTTTTTCCCCACAATGGTTATGGCATAATATAGCTGCAAACAATAAACACACAATTAATTAACCAAAATATGATCCACCCATAAACAAACAAAACAAAAAACTGAATGGATGATATAGGCTAACCGTGTGGCCTGTTTTTATGGACAATACAGCATTTAGAAATATGTTACAAATATATTTTAAAACAAATAATCAGAAATGCACAAGTAACTGCATCGTACTATTAAGAATGCACTTTTGATGTATGTATCCACTACTTTTACTTTTCAGTGTTTATACAACTGAAAGCCTAACTACAGTTTTGAATAGACCTGGGAAAATAAAGGCTTTATTTTCGTCTGGGACCGTACTAGAAAGGTTCCCCTCACTTTCTGTTCCCATGACAGCAGGAAATAAAATGAAGGGATTGGTTGTCACTGGGGCAGAAGGACGCAGACAGTTACGATAAAACTAAACAAGCTTTTAACCCTTTCACATTTTACTGATAAATACGTTTTGTTTCTGTGTGTCCCGCTACTGGAGAGATTTCCTGAGAAGACGTGAAGGGAGTTGAGCTTGAAAAGTACCAGTTACACTTACCGGTAACAGTGTTTCCGGGAAATCTTCCAGGACGGCACACCTGAAAGATGACTAACTCCACCTGACAGGAAACACAATAAAACAACTAGAGAGTTTAAATTCCCCGACCTTCCTGCCACTCCTCAGTTATGCAAGAGTATTCCTGCACCTTGGAACACGAAAGGTATTCTGCCTCAAATTGATCAACACCAGATATGGGTGGGAAGTAGGCCTACCGTCCTCGAAGATTTCCCAGGAACACAGTTACGGGTAGGTGTAACTGGTACTTTTCTCTAGTCATCTTCCAGGACGGCATACCTAAGATGAGAAGCAAGGAACTCAGGCCTACCTTAGGGCGGGACCACTTCCTGTAATACTTTCCCGCCGAGCACCAGATCCTGAGGTGATAATAGCTCTACCCTATAGGGTCTCACGATGGTGTCCTGGCTTGTCCATGTGGCAGCCTGGCAGATTTGTTCAATCGATGCTCCAGCCCTCTCCACCCAAGAGGTAGCCAGCAATCTAGTAGAGTGAGCCCTCAGGTGTATGGAAACCAGAACCCTACTGCTCATAGGCTAAGGAGATGGCTTGTCTGATCCATCTAGCTACTGTTGGCTTATTTGCTTGCTGTCCCTTCCTCTGGGCACTAACCAAAAGGTGACTCGACTTCCTGAAGTCACTTACTCTATCCAAATATGTCAGTAAACTTCGTCTGACATCTAAAAAATGAAAACTCTCTTGTTCCTAGGGTTTTGATCGAAGGACAGTAGGACAATCTCTTGTGTCCTTTGAAACCATGAGGCCACCTTGGGCAAATAAAGAGGGTCTTGCCTAAGCCCTACCCTGTCCTCTAACACCACCAGGAAGGGTTCCTTGATAGACAGGTTCTGAAGGTCACCTATCCTCCTTGCCATTGTGATGGCTAAAAAGAATGCCAACGTAAAAGATAAAACCTTAACAAAAAGTTGTGCCACTGGCTCAAACAGTGACTTGGTTATAGCCTCTAACACGAAGGTCAAATCCCAAGCTAGAAAACTATGTATCTTAATAGGGTTCACCATTTCCCTGGCCCCCAAAAACCTATTAACTAGGGGCTCCGATGCAATCTGGTCCAAAAAGACTGACTTGCACCTTTAGGATGTTTACAGCTAAACCTTTATCCGCCGCTGCTTGGAGAAAGTCTAGGATCAAGGAGACTGTGGAAAAGGCAGCCCCCTTCTCCTGACACCAACTAGAAAACACTCTCCACACTTTGGTGTATATTTTTCTAGTGACTGTCTTTCTACTGAGAAGAAGAATCTCTATCACGCTCTCAGAACACCCCCTTCTTCTAAGGATCTCCCTTTCAAGACGCTTTCATGGATCACTTCCTCAAAGTGGCAAACCAGGCTCTTCTTGGCCACCACGGGGCCAGCAAGACCAGTCTGTGGCTTGACCAGCTCAGCTTCTGTAGTACCCGCATTATCAATGCCAAGAATTGAAGCTCCCTTGAATGTAACTGTGCCAACTCTATGGCCGGTATGCAGGCTGTCATGAGTCCTAGGACTCTCATGATGTGCCTCTGAGAGCAATCTGGAACCACTACCAACCCACTACTTTTTCGGTCTTCTCTTGGGGTAAGAAGAGATTCTGGACTCTGGAGTCCACTACATACCCCAGGAACACATTGGTTTGGGAGGGAGTAAATGAGGACTTCTCCCGATTGGCAATCCACCCCAAAGATTCCAAGGTGAGGGTTGCTTTCTCCAGGTCTCTCAAGACTTGCTGCTGAGAGAGGCTGTAGATCATCAGATTGTCTAGGTAAGGGATGAGGGAAATCCCCTGAAGGGGGAATAGGCTTCCACCTCAACCTAGACTTTGGTGAATATTCTCAGACTGGCCACCAGCCCAAAAGGAAGGGCTCAGAATGTTACATGAAAATAGCGAACCACAAAAAGGCTTGGTATTTTGGGGCAATGGGAATGTGGAAGTAGGTGTCCCTGAGGTCCACAGTGGCCATAAACACTCCCTAGAGAAGATGTTTCCGTACACTGTAAATACTTTCCACACAGAACTGTTTGTATCACAGGAAACTGTTCAATCTTCTTAGTTTTATGATCAAGTGGAATTTCATTAAGGGCTTTGGGACCACAAAGATGTGGGAGTAAAACCCCCGGAAAAGCTGATCAGCAGGAACCGGGACAGACACCTCCTATTCCGATAAATCCCTGATCTCTCCCAAGAGACCCTCTGCCCTTGTCCTGTCTCTGAGGGGATAAATGAACAGAAAAAAGGTATGAGGGGGGAGTGAGGAGAATGGAGTGACAATTCCAAGTGGTACCATTTCCTTATTAATGGCATGAAGTACGATCTCCAAAATCCTCTCCCATTGCTGGAGGAGCCTGGACAGCTTTCCACCCACCCTGAAATCTATGTCATTTAGGATCCTTACTGGTGGTTTTGGGGCCAGAAAAAAGGAAGCTCCCTTTTGGTCTATCCTTGTTGGCCCAATTCTTGGGCAAGTCCTTCCAAAATCTTTGTCAGCCCTGATTAAGGGGGGCTCAAAAAACTTCTTCCCCTTATCCTTTTTGGCCTTGATAGGGA